>NW_012117377.1:5388228-5409123 GCF_000951035.1 Colobus angolensis palliatus | reverse complement strand
CCGAGTGGCCACGCCCACAATTCCGCACCACCACCGCCCCTCCCTACCCCGCCAAGGGCCTCCTGCTGCCCGCAGTTCTGGGCCAAGTGTAAGGACTCAGGGACGCCCTGGCGCCTCTTTCAAGCCTGGGCACCGTCCATATTTCCTGCCCTGCCAACAGGATCAGGCTGGCCTCAACAGAACAGCAAAGATCTTCCATCCAAGTAGGAGTGTTTCCCTGTGTGTGTGACATATATACATGGTGATGCTCCAACACCCTACCCCATCCTTTCCTCTGATCTTGGAGGAAAAGTAGGTTTCCTTCTGGCGATACCTAAGGCCATAGCTGCTTTGGGACGCCTCATCCGCCCCTACCCGTCCCCATCACGCTGGGTCTGAGGCAGCCTTTCCTGGGAGCTACTCTCAAAGCCACCGGGCTGGGGCAGATCACAGAAGCTCTCCCGCACGGCCCCGGGAGCCCGGGCTGTCCTTAGCAGCCAGTGGCCGGGAGAGAGGAGAACGTCCCACGCCAGCGGGCTGGGACACCTGCCTAGGCCGACCCTCTGACACAGGCAGGCGGCCACGATTCATCGGAGTACCTGCCCTGCTGTAGGGCCCAGGAGTGGGTCCCGTTGAAGAGACGGAGATGGTAACAGCTCTTTTCCTTGAGAAGCAGACAATCCGATGCTTCTGTATTTAAATCAGCAGGTGAAAAGCATCATTAGCCCTTGAGCTCTAGAACCCTAAGGTGGCTTTTCCCCTCCGATGAAGGCCTACCTGTGGAGAGAGCCTCTGGCTAAGAGCAACTGAGGTAGTAGCCCCGTGGCTTCCTGCTTGCTTGAAAATAATAATGGAACAGAAACATGACAAATGACACCACGACATGACTGCATAGCAAGAAGGTGCCACGAGCAGCCACCGTCCATATGGTCCCTTGCCCTGTGCTAGGATCAAATGGGATGATGGTCCTTTGGACCAATGGGTTCAGTATGTGGTTTTGAACTCCTGAAAAGGGATGGCAGCCCATCCAGGGCAATGGGCAGGGCCAAAGCTGCTCTCACAGCATAAACGCTGGGCATGGCAGGCCACCCTGGCTCCACCTTCAGCGATGGTGGTTCTAGCCCAATTCCGGCCTAGACCTTCCTCCTATGGAGCCCTCAGAACCTGGAGGAGGCTTAGTCCAGAGTGCTTTGCAACCTGGGGCCCTGGGAAAGCTATAGAGATTACTGGGGTGGGGAGGAGGAAGGAGGCACCACCCAGACCCGCTGAATCAAGTGCCTGGGTGTGAGCCCCGCAGGACAGCAGGGGACCAGCTGACCAGGTTTCCACAGAAGCACCCCTGCTGTGAGGAGTGAGATCCCTGAGGAGGGGCAGCCCTCCCTTCACAGCGAAGAGCTGAGGATGGATTCCCATTGACTCAATTTTTAAACCAACCTGAAGACTCCCTATATTACAAATATTGGGAAAAGAGATTTTTTTCTTTTCTTTGTTTTTTTTTTTTTTGGAGACAGAGTTGTGCTCTTGTTGCCCAGGCTGGAGTACAGTGGTGCGATCTTGGCTCACTGCAACCTCCTCCTGGGTTCAAGCAATTCCCCTGTCTTAGTGTCCCTTCTTATATTATCATTACCTACCTTCATTATCAAAGTTTTTTGTTGTTGTTGTTGTTTTTTTGGAGACAGAGTTGTGCTCTTGTTGCCCAGGCTGGAGTATAGTGGTGCGATCTTGGCTCACTGCAACCTCCTCCTGGGTTCAAGCAATTCCCCTGTCTCAGTGTCCCCAGTAGCTGAGACTACAGAAATCCACCACCACGCTCAGCTAATTTTGTATTTTTAGTAGAGATGGGGTTTCTTCATGTTGGTCAAGCTGGTCTTGAACTCCCCTGCCTCGGCCTCCCAAAGTACAGGCGTGAGCCACCGCACCCGGCCCGAGACTTTTTTTTTTTTTTAATGGAGTCTCACTCTGTCACTCAGGCTGGGGTACAGTGGCTCGATCTTGGCTTACTGCAACCTATGCGGCCCTGGTTCAAGCGATTCTCCTGCCTCAGTCTCCCAAATAGCTGGGATTATAGGCTCCTGCCACCGTGCCCAGCTAATTTTTGTATTTTAGTAGAGACGGGGTTTCACCATCTTGGCCAGGCTGCTCTTGAACTCCTGACCTCATGCTCCACCCACCTCAGCCTCCCTAAGTGCTGGGATTAAAGGTGTGAGCCACCACAGCTGGGGGAGATTTTTTTTAAGTTATTTATTTTTGGAAGAGCCGCCAACCCTGCAGAAACCAGCCCACCCCTCTGTCACCGGACGCCTCACTGCCGCCATTCAGAAGAGATTGCTCGGGGTGTCCTGGACACATACGCTCTCTTTTCTTTTCCATGGTGGTTACTGCTCTCTCATATTCGTGGTCCTGAGTTCACCTCTTCATCCACCCACAGTTTCAAAGAGCACCTCTGATGACTGCTAACACCTACTGAGTCACTGCGCCACAATCACCTATGTAAATTTAATTGATTAATCAATAAACTACCTATTAAATTCAATAATTATCTTAATTAAAAGTTCACTACAGTCCTGGGAGGTACATGCTAGTATCATCCCCATTTTACAGATGAGAAAACAAGCTGAGATGTTGATTAACTTGCACAAAGTCACACAAGTAATTGGTAGAGCCTGGAGTCAAATCCAGCCACTGCCCAGGTGTCCTTAACCATTGTTAATGGTGGTTAACTCACTTAATTCACTAAATGAACCAACCCTTGGTAAACACCTTGTTCTTTTTTTTGTTTTTTTTTTGTTTTCTTTTGAGATGGAGTCTCGCTCTGTCACCCAGGCTGGACTACAGTGGCATAATTTTGGCTCACTGCAACCTCTGCCTCCCGGGTTCGAGCAATTCTCCTGCCTCAGTCTCCCAAGTAGCTGGGACAACAGGTGCATGCCACCACACCCGTCTAATTTTTGTATTTTTAGTAGGGACGGGGTTTCACTATGTTGGCCAGGCTGGTCTTGAACTCCCGACCTCATGATCCGTCCACTTCAGCCTCCCAGAGTGAAGCCACCGCACCCAGCCAACACCTCTTAAGGGTCAAGTACTAATTTAGGTCCTGGGAGTCCATCAAGAATGACAAATGCTCCTGGCTCTTGGATGGTTCCTGGCCAATGGAGGAGACTCACTTGTAAAGAAACATGCTCAACTCAAACAGGACACTGAGGCATGAAGAGAAATGGCCAACACTGCAGATGAGAAGCCTGGCAGGGCTTGCGCCTGCTTAGACGTGGCTCATCATCATCATATGCTGAGCACTTACTATGTCGGGCACTGGACTTACTGTTTAGCACTCACAATTCCATGAGGCAGGAACTAATTATTATGCCACTTTAAGGATGAGGAAACTGAGGCACAGGCGACATGAATTATTCATTCAAAGTCACTCAGCGGGCAAGCTGGGATGGGAAAGGATGAGTGGGTGCTGTTCTGGCCAGGGCCAGGGGACGGCAGTGCAAAGGCCACTGCCTGTCTGGAAACTGCAAGCTGTGCAGTGTGGCTGGACCAGAGGCTGCAGGCTGCTCAGAGGGAGGTGACGCTGGACTCTGTAGCCAAAAAACAAGTATGGACTTTGTCCTGCAGGCAATGGCAGTGCCATTTACCAGACAGAGGATGGCAGGAGGGACCGGCCTGGAGTAGAAGAGAAGTTCTGGGGTCAGGGCGAGTCCGAGGTACCTGTGGAACATGCTCCCACCAGGCAGTTATGCAGCTTGGGGCTTCGGAAGGGCTGAGCTAGAGCTCTAGCTGAGCAGGCCAAACCTGCTGGGAGGCGAGGCCATGAACGTGGGGGCAAGATTTGCCTGGGAAGGGTTGGCACAGATTGTCAGTGTGGGGAGTTTGTTAAAAATGCAGATATCTGGCCCACAAGACTCCCTGGCTGAGAAGCTCTTCTGCAGTGAGAGGGAAGGGCTCGCCCCAGGATAGGGGTTTAGGAACCACCGCATTCAAGGGCTGGCGGTGGACAGGAATCTGGCAAGACCCTGAGAGCGGGATCCTGGAGGGAGAAGAACTGGGAGATGGAGGTCCAGGGAGGAGAGGGGTCAGGGCGGAGTGGCCGGTTTGTGGGAAATGCCACCTGGTGGCGAAGCGCCCTGCAGAGGCTCCTGGCTGGGGCAGAAGCCAGATTTCACGGGCTGGAAGAGAGAGGCTCTTCTGGTGAGGGGCTGGGCTGACGGGGAGGTCGCAAGACGGGGTGCGGAGGGTGGGAGCCGCTGGGGAGGAGGCCCTGGAGGAGAGAGGGGCGATCTTCACGGCAGAGGACGGCGGACTTCCCGAGGGAAGAGGGTGCCTTAGGCAGAAAATTGAGACCCTCCCCCGAGGCAAGAGTGGAGGCAGGAGCAGGGGCGGGTCGAGGAGGGCGCTGGTGCTCAGCAGCCTCCAGGATCCCCCACGTAGCGGGCACCACTGTTTGCTGAGAAAGGGGACGAGGCAGCGGGGAAGCTGCTGCGGGGACCAAGGCGCCGGTGGGAGGCAGGGACAGCCGCCCAGCTCAGGGGGCGCGCTCCGAGGAAGACCCGGGCACCTGCCGCCTCCTCCCCGGGCTCCGCAGCCGCCGCCCCGTGCCCTCCACCTGCGACCTTCACCCCCATCACCATCGCCACGGGCCTGGAAGCCTCTTTCAGCTTTCCGGTCTCAGAGCAACTGTCGTTCTGAGAGCGCAATTTCTTGTTCTGTGTCTTGGTTTTAGCCTTTTCTTCTAGGAGGCATTAAGTCATGAACAGGGCAAGGCGGTTTTGCCATCATGGGGTCTGCGGAGTCTGTTTAGGCATCAGCCTCGGCTGCCAGAAGCGCCCCACGGCCTGCGAACCACACACACCCTCCATGCGGCAGGAAACACAGAATCGCCAGATTTCAGAGCTCAACCCCTAATTCAGACCCTTCTTTTCCCCCGCCTTTATCTCATCTTTGCAACAGGCAGGGATTGCATCCAGGACCCCCAGGATGTGGCTGGTATCTTCACTGTGCTGTCATGGAGCCCCGGGAGCTGTGGCCAGGCCCCGCCAGGGGCAGGAAGCCAGTCCTCCTTCCAGGAAGCCCCTGTGCTCCCCGGCCCTTACAACACAGGGTAGGGCCTGCAGGTCCACGAGGAAGGACGCTTGAGGGAGCCCGCACCCATGCTGGTGTGGCCGTCTCAGGCACAGGGTCCATGTCCTTTAGGGTCTGCAGATGTACAACTGCCACCCCTGCCTGGGCAGGACTGGGGACCCTGGTGGAGAAAAGCAGCTGCCCCATGCAGGGGTAGAATGGGCATCACGGGCTCCCCTTCCACACAAGGGCATCGCCAGGAATTTCGGGCGTGTCGGGGCAGCAGTTACCATGGGAACACACACGCCCAGGTTTCTAAAGGCAGATGCTGATGAAATCACAGGGGACTCGTAAGTGTGCTGGGCCCAGACAGATCTCCATTGGTCCAACAGCGATCCTCTGAGCCACACCCTGCAAGCATGATCAGAACTAGCATTTAAAAAAAAATGCAAGGCTTCAAGATAAGATGGAGCAAGTGGTGAAATACAAAACAACTTTATAGAGCTGAGTGGGCTGGGGAAAATATCTTATGCAAAACAGAAGCAGTGCAAGCTGCCAGCTCTGGTCCTATGCTTCAGACACTCATTTGCTATGAATACTGTGAAAGCAAGTGAATACATATATTTAAATTTTTTTATGTTGTATGTGATACATACAAAATATATGCAATGTATAAATAAGTTATGAGGTATAATAACCAAATGAACACTTGGGAACCTAGCACCAGCCCCACAGGGCCACTACCAATGGATTTCTTCTCCAGGCCAGCCCCTTCCTTCCCCAGAGGGGCCCGTATCCTCACGCGTATATGTTTTTCAATGAGAGTTTTTTGCTTCACTGGACAATTCCCCCTGGGAGCTACCTACAGACTACAGTGGAAGGTTTTAGTTGTTGTTGTTTTGGGTTTTGTTTTGGTTTTGGTTTTGGTGGTAATGGTAAAATCTTTTGTTCTGAAATGTTTTCAGACCAGAGCCTCCTCCCTGTGGTCACTCTGACTACAGCAAACATTGTCCTTTCTCTTAGATAAGTGTTCTCAAAGTGCTTAGACTATTTCCCTGGGAGTGGCCTCCTCCTCATGGAAATGAAGAACATTTTTCAAACAACATATGGATTTCAAAGGTGCAAATACATGAACTGTAAAATATGCACTCACTTTTCTACTCCTCCCAGCGGCCTCCTCTAATGTTTACTGGGCATCTACTAAGTGCCCACATTGTAAGCATTTTATGTTCCTTAACTAATTTAATCCTCATAACAATACTACGCATTAATTTATCATCTGCATTTTATGCATGAGAGAAGCAAGGTGCAGAGAAGCCATCATTTGCCCAAGCGCACACAAGGTAAGGCAGAGCCAGGATTACCTAAGCCACCAAGGCCACAGAGCAAGGCCCACAGTGTGACTCACCACTCTCCTTCTTAGACTCTGTCCTGGTCTCTCACTCCCCTTTGGTCCCATCGTCTCAGGCACCTCTTCCTCCTCCATCAGACCTTCAAATGTTGGTGTGACCCAGGGCTGGGCTCAGCACTCTCCTGACTGGAAACGTTCTGCCTGCATGATTTTTAAAATCTACACTCATGACTCCAAGTGGAGAGGCCAAGGATCCTGAGCACTTGATCTCAGCCTCGGGCCTCTCCCCTGCATTTCCAAGCCCACTTCAAACTCGCCACCTGACACACAGTGGAGTCATCTCTCAATGCTCCTCTCTCTGTAACCCTCTCATGTGGGTGGGACCACCCCTAGTCACCATCCCCACGGCTCAGTCTCCTGGTTTCATAGATGAGCCCTTTAGGCCTTCTGAACCTCTCCCATCTCATCCCATCCCACCCCACCCATCCATCCATCCATCCCACCCATCCATCCATCCCACTCATCCATCCATCCCACTCATCCATTCATCCCACCGATCCATCCATCCCACTGATCCATCCATCCCACGGATCCATCCATCCCACGGATCCATCCATCTCGCCCATCCATCCGTCCCGCCCATCCATCCATCCACCCATCCCACCTATCCATCCACCCATCCCACTCATCCATCCATCCATCCATCCACCCATCCCATCCATCTATCCATCCATCCATCCATCCCACTGATCCATCCATCCCACTAATCCATCCATCTCGCCCATCCATCCGTCCCACCCACCCATCCATCCCACCCATCCACCCACCCATCCATCCATCCATCCATCCATCCATCCACCCATCCATCCCACCCATCCATTCCATGACCTTCACTCTTGAAGTCCAGCTGCCAGCACTTCACAGCCAGGTTCCTGCACAGCCTTCTCATAGAGTTGTGTGCTTCCACACGGTCCCCTGTAATCCGTACTCCCCACAACAGCTAGACTAGAAGGATCTCTCTAAACAAAACTCCAGTCCTGCCTCTCTGCTTGATGATTACCTGTAGCTCTAATCCTAATCCTATGAGTGCTGAACTTGGAAATGGGGGACATGGGTTCAAAACCCTATCACAAGCTAGCTATTTTACCTTAAGCCCAAAACTGAATGTCTCTCTCAACCTCAGGTTCTCCATTTGTAAAATTAAGAATATAAGATCTCCAGACCTTCTAAACCATCGGCTCTGAGGGTGGGGCCCAGCAGCATGCGTTTTAGTAAGGCCCCCTAGATGACTCTGATGAATACTTAAGTATGAGAACTACTGGTACATTCTAATTCACAGTATTAATCACACATACAAAATGAGTTCTTCTGGAGAATAATCTTTGTGTGGCTTCAATTTTCATCATCAAAACAACCAACTGTCTACATGAAAACTCTCCTAGTCTGCTCCTAAAATACTCTGGCGTCAGTCATGAGAACTTAAGTAAATCCTGTGATCACTTTGAATCTCAGTTTCCTCACATGTGAAATGAGAGAAGAAAACTAGAAGTGAGGTCAACAAACTTCAGACTAGAGGCCACTGCCTGTTTCTGTATGATCTGCCAATTGAGAGTGATTTTTACATTTTAAAATGATTTTTTAAAAATCAAAAGGAGTATAGTATGTGAACACTGCATGAAATTCAACTTGCAGTGCCCCTAAATAAACTTTCATTGAAACTCAGCCATGCCCATTCATTCACGTTTTGTCTATGGCTGCTTTTGCACCATAACGGCCGAGTAGCTGCGACAGAGACCATATGGCCATGGAGCCCACAATATTTATTACCTGACCTTTTAAAGTTTGCCAGCCTCGGGGCTAGAAGATGACTACATTCTCTTCCAGCTCCATATTTCTACAATCCTATTACTTTACAGATTTTACTGTGTTCCTGTCTTCAAATATCGCTAGCTATTTACATAGCAATACACCTAGTCAGCAAGCTGAAGTTTTGAAAATGCAATTACTGCTCTAGGTCATTAATTCTAGTGAATAAACCATGTTAATGTAAAGTTGTATTACTTCGTTCTAACACTTAACCATTGCTGCGGCATTTTACATAATTCCATCTCATGAACGAGGTCCTATCAGCGAGAACAAGCAGTGTGCTGAGGCTTCCAGAACACGCTCTAGCCCATTATTCTCACTCAGAACATTAAGGCACTATTTATTTTATTTTATTTTATTTTGAGACAGTCTCACTCTGTGGCCAGGCTGGAGTGCAGTGGCACAATCTCGGCTCACTGCAACCTCTGCCTCCCAGGTTCAAATAAATGATTCTCCTGCCTCAGCCTCCCAAGTAGCTGGGACTACAGGCGCACGCCACCATGCCCAGCTAATATTTTTTTTTTTTTTGTATTTTTAGTAGAGATGGGGTTTCACCACATTGGCCAGGATGGTCTTGATCTCTTAACTTCGTGATCCGCCCACCTCAGCCTCCCAAAGTGCTGGGATTACAGGCGTGACATTAAGGCACTTTTCATGGCTGGTTTACTGTTTAAATTTCCTTTGCCTAAATCTACCCTATTTGATAATGGTTTCTTTTTTTTTCTTTTGAGACGGAGTCTCGCTCTGTCTCCCAGGCTGGAGTGCAGTGGCGTGATCTCGGCTCACTGCAAGCTCCGCCTCCCGGGTTCACGCCATTCTCCTGCCTCAGCCTCCCGAGTAGCTGGGACTACAAGCGCTCGCTGCCACACCCGGCTAATTTTTTTGCATTTTTAGTAGAGACGGGGTTTCACCGTTAATGGTTTCAATAGAGGAATTCTTCCTGAGGATCGTGCAGTACAGGACGGGGTAACCACCTTCAATGAAGAGCACGTATGTCCTATACTGCCCCTTTCCTGGCTCATTCTCTCAGATTCCTAATTAGCCTTGGCTGCCTGCAGAGGAAGAACAGGGGCTCCTTGGGGATGCCCCCAAGTGATGGGGGAGATCAAATCCTGCTCTTCTCATCAAAGGAATCATATTATGTTAGGGCTGAGAGGCGCCTTAGAGAACACTCAGTTCAGCCCATTATGGTGAAACCAAGAAAGTAGAAGTGACTTGCCCGAGGTCAGGCAGCCTGTCTGTAGTAAATCTGGCGCTAGAGCCCACATCTGTTGACTCCAAATCCAGTGAGCTTTGCAGCATCTCAAAATCCTTTTTTGAAAGGCCCGACGTTCTTCTATTCCATGTTAAACATAAGAATTTAAGGCAAGGACCCTGAGAGAGAGAACACGTGGGGCAATCTTCCGGGCAGCAGCTCACACCAGCTCCTTTTCCGAGGCCTGGGGGCCACAGAAGAGAGAAATCCCTAGGCCAGGCCTTCTCCAATGAGCTCAGTGAGGAGAACCAGATTTGTTTTTAATTCTTCTAAAATTTCCAATCTATTGCAGTCTAATGGTTTTGTGGAGTACAAGAAAAAGGAAGAAGCAGTGTTTGATTGCTTTGAAAATTTCTGATGCAATTTCAGTTCTTGCCTCATCCCAGACCAGTAACAGTTTGAGGACCGTACTCTGGAAACCACACTTTGAGACACAATTGATCTCATCCACAGACTGGTGTTGGCACGAAGGGTGCAAAAAAGGCCAGAAGCTTGGAAGGCCATGTTGGGAAGCCCACAGTGCCACAGAGGCCCCCAGTGAGTACCCAGTGAATGGGCCCAGACCAAGGGGACACTTTCAGCTCTTCAAGCTCCAGCACTGCTGCCTCTGACAGGACCCTAAAGCCTCTGACAATGTCACCGAAGCTCGTCAAAGACCAACTTCTTCAAACAGTGCTTCTACCAAAAAGGAGGCAGAGTTTCATCTTAGGTCCATTAGATCTGTTGTATCACTACCTTGTAAACTTCTTAAAATACAAGTGCTATCTAACCAAGGCTGAGTTTGAAACACCTTTGGAAGACTGGGCATGAATAAAGGATCCTGACACCATGAAACAAGAGTGACAGCAGTTGACACGTTATGAATCTTAGACTTTGAAGAACCTAGAAGACCATCTGCCTGAAGCAAGAGTTACCTTAACCAGCTTTGTCTCAAGCAAGAACAGAGTCATGGTGAGGACAGCCCCACTGTGCAAAGGAGATGGGACAGAGGAAGGGAAATTGTTGAAAATCAGAATCTTTGCAGAGTAATATCTATGCTGCATGTGGCTCAAGGCCATAAAGAAGCACCAGCAGGAAAACCCACACTGCCATGCACACCATACCCTACCTCACCCTAAAGTCGTCCTTAAAAACTGGTTTATTTGGAAATAATGTCAAGCTTATAAAAAGTTGTAAGAATATTAGAGAATACCAACATACCCTTTATCCAAATTCACCTATTGTAATAGTTTTGCCCCATCTGATTTATTACGCTCTCCCTTCTCTCCGTGTGTGTGTGTGTGTGTGTGTGTGTGTGTGTGTACAGAACCAGTTGACAGTAAGCTGCATGCACCATGGCCCTTTTATCTTATATGCTACAGTGTGTATTTACTAAGGATAAAGGTATTCTCTTATAGAACCACAGTATATTAACAACTACGGTCAATTTTATATTGATCTAATAGCTTCATCTAACCTACTGAATTGGATTCTAATCTTGCTGACTGGCCCAATAATGTTCCTTTCTTCCCACTCCAGAAAAGATCCTTCATACTCAGTTGGCATGTCTCTATTTAGACTTCTTTAACCTAGAATGACTACAGGCCGGTTTTATTTTGTTGAATGCTATTTGCAATTAAATTACCAATAGTCTTAACGGAAGACATGGAACTATCAGATGCATGGAGGTCCTGTTCAATTGCCATCTTGGGTTTAGGGGGCACACTGCTGTGTTTTCAGGAAGTTTCTGTTTGAATGGGGTCTTCCTGGTGCTCCCAGAGACTAAAACCCTCCTGTTGTGGTCCCAGAGTATGTCCCGTTCCACCCTGTGATGAGGTCTTCCTCAATTTCCTCCATATTTGACCATTCTTGGGATAGTCAAACTAGCCACAGAGGTGTGATGGAATAAGATTGGGCCCACAGCAGCTAAGTAACCAGATTCAATCACTACAGCTCACTTACTGGCACACATCTTAATTAGGTTTTAATGCAAGTAATTTGATAACAACTCCTGGCCATCCACTACAGAACTGTCAATGCTGAAAGCTTTTTATTTAGCTCCTCTTCTGTCTAAACCAAGGCAGCCTCCCCGCTGACCCTTGTCAAAGAACCCCATCTGCTGGTTGCCACGGTAACTGAAGGCGACCAATTGAGCTGAACAGAGTGACTCAGAAATAAAATCTGCAGCCAAGGGAATTCTGCAAAGAGCAATAAATCATTTAGTAAAAGGGGGTCCTCCACACAGTGATGAGTGTTGGGATAATATGATGGCATAACTCTTCCAGCTAGAAGGTCCATGACAGATCAGAGTGATTAGGCCTGCTGGAGGGCTCATTTCGTTTCTAGTGGGCTCCAGCAGCAGACGAGATGGAGCCTGCCCAGTTGTGTGCCACTGTGGGGGAGAAGGAATGCGCGGAGTCAATTTTTAATATTTGGGCTGCAAAATTTTGCTTTTTGAGGAGTGGCAAGAGAACCAGTCTAGGCTTCCAACACTCCTTCCTCTATTTTTCAAAAGTAGCACACATTCACAGAATGCCCCATTTTAGCCCAAAAAGCACCTTAAGCCTTGAGGAAGGTGACAAACAACAAATACCAAGATTGGAATATGCCAGTGTAGCACCATCTCTCTGTCATCAATCAACTTCTAGGTGTTCAAACCAGAAACCCTCTATGTACACAAGCCTTGCGTCCTCGCGAAAGCAGGGGAGAGCCTGGGATTCAACTCAGAGGCCCCAGAGATCTCCAAGGATGGTCTGATAGAGGCAAGAGCTTTGCCTCTCCCCAGGACTGGGTTAGTGTTGCTTCTGGAGTCCCACACACATCCTTCCCACATTAAGATTTCCTGAGGCAGAGCCGCCAGAAGCAAGCGGGAGCAGGGGCCTTCTTCAGGGCTGCTCCCGGTGACAGTATACAGTGGCCCCTCACCCCTCACAGCACAGGCCATGGGTCCCAGTCACAGCCCCCACTCCTGGTGAGCGCCTGCTGGGTAGACTAGGAAACCCCTGCAGGCAATAGAAAGACCCCACACCCAGACATGCTAAATCATCCAGACAGTATTCACTGCTATATGCCTGTCTCTTGGTTGTGTTGGGAGAAGCAAGGATTAGTGGCAGGAGAACTGCCCTGATGGCAAATGACAACAGGAGAGGGGCTGCAGGACAGGGCTTAGGGCCTGTGCGTGTCTGGGAGGGGCTGCAGGACAGAGCTTAGGGCCTGTGCGTGTCTGGGGGCCACGTGCCCTGCCAGCTCCTCTCCTCCCAGGCTGAATGCCACCTTTGACAGAGGTGCATTGGCAGGATCCGGACATTCTCCCAATCCCTGACCCACATGGCAATGGGGTACCCTATTACTAAGTCATCCCTAGAGATATTTTCTGCTTCAGAAAAGAGCAACCGCTAAACAGAAGGTAGATTTTCCCCCCATTCTAAATGCTGCCAATAAAATGCTTCAGTCTCGGAGTTGAGTGAAACTCCGTTGAGGGAGTTAGGAGCGGCTGTGCACGCTCAGGATGAGCCTCTTCCCTTACTCAGCCAGTCCGAGGAGCGCATCTAGCCGAGCCCTCCGCTGCCACGCCGCATCCCGGCAGCTCCCAGCCCGCCTTCCACCCCACGCTGGGCAATTGTGCCTCTGCAGGTGGCACAGACCGCAGGGCTCCACGTGCGCCTCCCGCACGCTAGCACCTGCTCTCGGGCCACCGCGGAGCGCTCCAGGCAGGAGACATCCCTCTCCCTTGCCGGGCAGGGTGGCCTAGGCAGCCAGGTCTCAGCGCGTCCTCTCGGCCTCCCTGCCCACCCAGACCTCCCGACTGCTTCGCCTCTGGATACTAGGCCCGGGCTCCGCCGAGCAGCGAAGCCGCGCGAGAGGGCCCGGAGCCCGCACCTGGAGGACAGCCGGCCGGGACTTGGGGAGGCTGGGTGCGGAGCATCTGGCTCAGGCGACTCCGCGGGGGCTCGCAGGGCCTCTGGACTTTGGCAGAAGGAGAGGATTAAACCGGGATGACGGTTGAGAGGAGGAGATGGGTGAAAGCTTCATTAACTCCATGCTCACGTCCCAAGTTCTTTCCCCTGAGAGGCAATGAGTAAAAAGGTTGATTTCCCCGCAATGGGAAAGGTGCTGCGTGATTGCATTTGCTTTTCTTACCTTTTAATTCCTTATTTGTAAACAAATGAATCATTGATTGTCAGTGATCATGGAGGACTCAAATTTTAATAAACAGGAAAAAAAAATCTTGGCTAACAGGTCAAAGAAATATTGCAACCCGTTTACATTTCTATGTTAGTGATTAAGCTTCTCATGTGACTGAATTGAAACTGGCAAGGACCTTAAGAACTCAGAAAAGTATTTCTGCTCCCCTCCCCCCGCCCCCGTCAACTCTCCTCCAATAACCAGACTCATTTTTAAGAGCACTTCTAAAAAGTGCCATGGAAAATGGCGCTTCCTGAATCCATAAAAATATTTTCAGTCAGTACTGCTTCATGACAGTTGTTCATACTTGAGTTCCCTTCCCCTCCTTACAAAGTTACCGTTTAGTTTCACTTCTGAGCCCTACTTCCAATTCTTTGTCTCTGCTCACTCTCCCGCTTTCTCCTCCATATTTCAATTCCCAGACACTCTTGAACTTTTGCACACGCTGCCAGTTTGAGCCTGCACAGAATAATCAGTATATTAATTCCACTCGGAGACAGTAAGATTTTTCTAACACAATCTGCCCAACCTGAACTCTTTCCTTCAGAAACACTTCGCCTTTAAAAAGAAACTTCCCAGCATGAACCTCATAAGAAGCGACATGTAACAGACAGTGCATGTGGCGCTGGGCATGCAGCTCAGAATTAAAAGAGAATTTTTCACTTTGTTTCTTCAGTGCCATGTGCATAATGTACATGTGGATGAAACTGACATCAGACATTTAAAGCAAAAAGGGGTGGGGGGAGGGGGATGTGATGGTGGCGGGAAAGAGAGAGAAAATATGTTGATAAAAACAGTAACTTCTGTTAATCTACATTTTTCAGTCACTGTCTTAATTAAGAATGTTAGGAAATATGTTGCAGTTTAATTGCATTGTTTCAAGAAATTCTAAGACTGACAAATTTGGGACCATGTACACTTGGAAGGTAAAAGGGATTAAAGTAGTGATTTCTTCCAATTGGTGGATAACAATCAAAATTATGCTTTCTACAGATACCCCCCCCCACCCCCGCACAGATCCTAAACTCGGAAGACAAAGTAAGAATATCCTAGCACTTAACATGTTCAGCATGAAATGAGCTCTGAAAATTTAAAAACGTGTTTTAAAACCTATGTATATGAGATGAATTTTAAATACAAAGAATTCACACAGGAGAAATAGTACCTTATCTGAAATGTCTGGTTGACATTTATGCTTGTAGAAAATATTTACGAAGGAATTTGGTAACAATCTTCAAATGATTTTCAGATGACCTTGTTTAAGATAGTAAAAGTTGTTTGCTGGAGTCACAAGTCCATAAAAATAACAACAGTTTGAAGACACTTGAGATTTCTAGACTCGTGTCCTTTTCTCCTACTAGAGTTCAGTCACACATTCTCCAGGTTTCATTTCTTTTTTTGAGGAAGGCTTTGCATTGTTCCACAGCAAAAAATTAGAATGTATTTTCATTGCTCAAAGTACCTTTGAGGGAAGCTGCAAGAGGCATGACAGCTTCCTATCACCCACAGTTGACCATAGGTGACTCATTTTCAACCTGGACATAGTTGACCATAGGTTATTCATTTTTAACCTGGACACAGCTGGCCATAGGTGAATTAATTTTTAACCTGGATGCTGCACTTCTTACCTGCTCCCGTTTCTGGGGTCCTGAGCAGTTGGGGTCATTGCCTGTGAGAAAGGAAGAAGGGCACTCTGCCCCCATGGTGCACAGCACAAACCAGGTACTAACCTCTTTCCCCAGTCCTGGACTTAGAAACAGACAACCAAACAAAAATGCCCACCAGGTACTGACCAGCTACTCTCAGGGACTCAAACTGATGACTTAATTCAAACTGGTTTGATGATTTAGTCAGATAAATGGACGGGTTCTTTGACTGAGTCAACTAGCCATTTTATCTTCCATTAAACACAACGTATGATACACCTGGAGCCTCAGGCTTTGTTATCTATCCCAGGGAGGAGGCAGACCTAACTATTTTAGCAGCTACAGACACTGCACTGCATATGCAATGACCCTGAAACACGAACAAAACAAGATCTGTTTGCCCTAATAGGCAGCTGAAATGTCCAAAGAGCCTTCCTAAGAGAAGAAACTCACCAGATCTGTTCTAGCTGTGAGGTCTCACTGCTGCTTTCACCTCCAGCCTCCCCAGATAAGAATGGCCTGAGAACCTGACCACAGTTGAAATACTGCCCATGTGTTGCCAGCCTCACAGTGTTTCAATTCTCCAATTTACAGTATATTAATACAGTATTTAAATTATGCATTAGAGAGTAGAGTCCTGAGGTCTCCAATTGCTGAGTAAATGGCACATGTGACCTAATAGTTCAATGCTTTCACTAGTATGAAATTAGAATAATTTTTTAAATGCCACACATGAGGTCCAAAATAGTGACGGTACATATTTCTCATGTGCTTAACACCTGGGATCACATAAAGCTCTCAGTTTACTCATTAAGAAGTGAAAGATTTTCCATCTCCTGAGGCTTCTGGTAATTCTGATGGGTGGGATACATCCTCCCTCCACTCCCCAACCCCGAAGAGCAGGGCAGCTCCTCCGAAAAGGCCTTTGTCAAGAGGCACGAAAGGCTGGCCTGCTGAGCCTGGACCCCTGTGGAGGGCCGAGGGAGAGGACACAGACGAGGACTGGGGCATTATTAATTACCAGATTAGGGAGAGAGTAGAGTTCAGGCAGACACAGAGCAGACAGAACCCACGAGCGTAATAAGTTGAAAAGTTCCGAGTCAAGTCTCAGAGTTCGAAGAACATTAAATGAAGAATACATAATACTGGGGGAAAAAGGGAAGCAGTACCCGCCCGAGGGCCAATTGCCTCTCCAGCAGCGGCAAGGCTGTTCCTGGGCTCGCAGGACCATTTGTTCCATTACACAATCTCCTGAAGCCATTTAGAGAGAGCTCAAACAACTGCCTGTACCAACACGACACATGGCTTCCCATCCCGACTCTGCTAATCCAGACGCTCCAACCATCTTTCCTTAAGATGCCATATGGTTGGCAGAAGCCTGTAGATCTAGCAGCACATCTGCTTGTACGTTTCTTCTTCCCTCCATCCCCCCAACAAAAGAGGGATAGAGAGACAGACCGAGGGGAGAGCATGCTTGTGTACCTCTGCCTATACAGATATTTCTTCTTATGCACTCTAACAACAACAACAATGAAAGAGATGGCCAGGAAGCATTCAAGGCTCGATCATTTTTAACTGGAGAACACAGCGATTTTTCTTTTTGCTTGTTGATGCTATAAAAGAAGATCAGAAAAACAAAGGGTGGACAGTCTCCTTTCTTCCAAGGATGGTGACTTTAAAATCACTTCAAAGCTTGCTGTCTCTGGGAATCCTTGTGATACTTTCTTGCCACAGGAGGGGGACAGCACCCTTGCCTGAATCTATTTCTTCTCTTCTTTTCGGTCAAGGAAGACAGACAAGCTGAGAAACTAGCAGATACCCAGAGCCTGCTTTGTTAGCAAGCACAGCACGGCTGTATGCTAATGAGTCGGCACTGACACAGGGCTTTTTTGGTATGATGAGCAAAGATTGTTGACACCGTTGAAATCCTGGCTCTCCTGGCCTGTGAGTGCACGGGCTGCTTCCTTGGAATCCAGCCCCCAGTGAGACAGGCTGCAAAAAAAAAAAAAGAAAAGAAAAGAAAAAGGAAAAGAAAAAAAATCCTACTCTCCTAATGACTGAAATCTGGCCATTTGTAACCTAGAGCAGTTGGGAAAAGTGGGGGCATTAGAAAAAGACTCCATCAGGCCAGGAATCAAAAAGACACAGGTGAAAAGTAGGGGTTTCCTCTGAACTAGAAGGGAAACCTGGTAAGCACATGTGAGCGATGATGGCCAGGATGCTTTAGGGGCAAAAACCCAAAAGGCAGAGCAAAGGGGATTCTGAGGCCCCAGCCTCGTCAGGGGCAGCTGGAGCACTTGTGCCACATCTGGGCAGAAGGCACTGCACACATGGGACAGCCTCATTGGTGCCTTCATCTCAGGCAGGTGAAAGGCGAAGCATCTGATCTCGTCGTAAACCTGTTTAGACCTTGTGTTGGTTAACCAGACATGGTTTTTCATGTGTGTGGAACTACGATCCAGTGAAAAAGCAAAGCAAATATTCTACTGTTGCTATACTTGTTTGTTTTTTGTAACAAAGAAGGGTGGAGAGGGAAGTTACATGTTTTGAGTATGGTGCACGTTATCTGAAGCACCCTTTACTTGCCAAGAAACTCTGAGAGATGGGTATCATTATTCCAATTTAATAGATGAGGAGACTGAGGCTTAGAAGATAAAAAAAAAAAAAAAAGAACACTTTCACAAAGCCCTGTAGCTAGGAAGGGACCAAACCAAAAAGGCCATGCCTATCTCCCTACAATACGCTAGGTTCCAGATGCACACATGCACTTGCAGGCAGATACATTACCTCATGAATATGCCCAGGGTCCAATATGCCAATCTGAGCAGATCACTGTGAGCTGGTGAGCAATAAGCTAGTTATCATTAGTATGCAGGCAGGGGCATCAAATTGTAAATTCAGTTTACTTGTAATCCACAATATGAATGAAAATTCATGTAACTAAAATGTAAAAACATGAGGAGTGACTGAAAAAGCATTGAAAATTATAATAAAAATCAGAATTTATCCATTCAAAAAAGTGCGCCCTTCAAATTGTTCACCTTGAGGACAGCGTGTGTATTTCAACCACACTGCCACTGCCTAGGACTGTGCCGGCATGTTCTTTTATTCAGAACTCCCTTCACAGCCAAGGACTTAGTGGTACAAATATTTTTTGGAGGTAGCTACATACACAATTTGTGAGTGAGGATGTATTAAGTGCATTTCATCAAAATCATACATTTTAACAAAAAAAGCAAGCAGTGGATGCTATACTACTCAAAAAAATGACAAATCAGCCTAAACTAGATAATATGAGTCCAATTCAACCATTAATAAAGTCAAGAAACTATTATTAGCAATTCTCAAGGTTATCATCATTGATATGTGGCTATGTAGAAGGAGAAATTTGAATTTAAAATAAAACAGATCTGGGTCGAAATCTGAGCATGATCCTAAGCAAATCCTTGTAAGCCTGTTTCCCCATTTGCCATATAAAATAGTACTATGTCTCTCACAAGATTGTTGTGAGAATTGGAGAGTATATAAAGTGACTGGCGCTTAGTAGATCCTCAGTAAATAAACATACAATCATTATTTTCACAGGGTGCTTCACAGTATATACAAAGTGCTTTTCACATACATTAGCTCAGTCAACTCTGACACCCAGCTCTGTTACGTAGGAAGTATTTCTTCTACCTAATGAATGAGGTCATTGTGATTCAGCAATAAAAATAGCAAAAGCAATAAATAATATGTATTGAGCCCTTTCTATGTGCAGTTACTGTGCTAAATGCTTTTTCAGCCATTTTATTTGTATTAATTAATGTTTTTAGAGACAGGGTCTTCCTCTGTCATGCAGGCTGGAGTGCACTGGCGTGATCACAGCTCACTGCAGCCTCAGACCCCTGGGCTCAAGTGATCCTCCCACCTTGGTCTCCCAAAGCACCAAGTTACAGGTATGAGCCATTGCACCTGGCCCCATTTTAAAATCTTAACATCGGGCCAGGCACGGTGGCTCATTCTTGTAATCCCAGGACTTTGGGAGACCGATGTGGGTGGATCACCTGAAGTCAGGAGTTCGAGACCAGCCTGACCAATATGGTGAAATGCCAACTCTACTAAAAATACAAAAATTAGCTGAGCATGGTGGTGGACGTCTATAGTTCCAGCTACTTGGGGCACTGAGACAGGGGAATTGCTTGAACCCAGGAGGCAGAGGTTGCAGTGAGCCAAGATCACACCACTGCACTTCAGCTGGGTGACAGAGCTGACTCTGTCTCAAAAAAAAAAAAAAAATATTAACATCAACCCTTTGAAGAAGGTATTATTGATAATATTATGATCCTCATTTTATGGACCGGGAAACTGAGGCTGGGAGATGCTACAATATCTTGCCTAAGTTCACACGGGTAGTAAGTGGTAAAGCTGGAACACGATCCCAGATCTGTCTTCTAAACCTATTATTGTAGCAATGGCTGGAAAATCCTGTTCTCTTTTGTCCACACAACAATGTTCTTGGGTGGAACTCATCTAAAGCTACTGGGCATTTGACAAGGAAGTTTTGTAGCACAAAAATCCTTTCCTTACTAAATTTCTGTGTATGCTACCAAACTTTACAGAGTTCATGGTTCAATCATCCTGTGTATGTTGACACACACTCATACATGTGTATGAATGCTGGGTGCTCCCTACAGCATAGTTAAAAATTAAGGCAGTGTTCTTTATAAGATGGCAGGACATGACATGTGTTTCAATGTTTCACACACGAATACATACCAACAAAGCTGTCATTATATATGTGGAATCTGATTTGACATCACTAAAATTGTCAGAAATTTCTTATCAAGAGAATAGTCTTTCAGTAAAAGTGAACTATCCAGAGAAGGCTTCCAAATCAAAATTATTTGCAAAGGAGGCTAGAACATTTGGAGGTTCCTGATGAGATGCTGGCATGAAGAAATGTAAACCGGTGGAACTCAAATGTGGATTTGTGGTGTACATATGTGCTTAACCAGACAACTCTCTCTGAATGAAGCCACTGGGCTTCTCTTGTGAACTCTCCTCTTGTATCTGATGATAGAAGACAAAGATGCTGGAATCTCAGCTGGGTTGTTCTCTATCATTCTGTTCACTCCCTCACTGGTGTCTCCTTAATCTGATTGGAACTGGACTGATTGCCATAAGCCAAGTCTCTCTCACTGGTTCTCTCCTCTGGTACCACAGCTTCCACACTCCTGATTTCACTGCTGACTTCAATCCAGTTCAAAGTGGAACATGGAACAGGATTTAAAAAGACAAACAAAAAAATGAAAGCCTTTGCTACCCCTCCGGGGCTTCCAGATTCATCAATCTTTGATCACACAATCAGTCAATGGTCAATAGCAGTGTCCAGGAGGGTCTGCGCACAATAGGTCATGAATGGAGATGCATTACTTGGAATTTAGTGCTGTCTGGGCACAAGGTGCCCCACAGGTTTCCACCTTTAAGGGTATAAATCTTGAAGGCATCTAGAAAGGATTCTGGAATGCAGCATGTGGAAGCGGCACTCCCGTCCCTGCAGAGTGGAGACCTGCATTTTTTTTTTTTTTTTT
>NW_012117377.1:5348165-5387212 GCF_000951035.1 Colobus angolensis palliatus | reverse complement strand
TGTGCTGCACCCATCAACTCGTCAGCACCCATCAATTCATCATTTATATCAGGTATAACTCCCCAGTGCAATCCCTCCCCCCTCCCCCCTCCCCAGAGACCTGCATATTAACTGCTCCACCCAGAGTGAGACCTGGTTCCCCAGTGGCAGACACTGTCAATTATTTGCCTCTCATTAATTTAATAGGCTGGAATAGTCCTGGGTTGTACCGCAAAAACAGAAGTATTGTTATATTCTAACTCTGCTAACAGTACGGGCAGAATGAACTTTCCCTGCCGGACCTGAGCGCCTTCCTTAGTCAGCTTGTCTATTCTGAATAGGACCTGTGGAATATCACCTCCCAGGCATAATACAGGCTGATTTCCTATTACAGGCTGCTTCCTGTGCTGGACACTTTAAACAATTCACCTAGCTAATGTTTGCTGAGTACTTACTATGTGCCCTGCACTGTTCTTAACATTTCTGTGTAATAACTCATTCAGTCCTTGTGACACAGGTAACACAACTGTTACAGTTTTACAGAGGAAAAAGCTGACGCCCATGTTAAGGAGCTTGCCCTCAAATCGCATAGCACAGAAATAGTAGAGACGGGATTTGAACTTAAACTGTCTGGGTTCAGAACCCGCACTGTTAACTACTCTTCTCTTCGACGAGTCTCAGAGGCATTAAATAGGAAAGGGTATGAGGCCCAGCCTACCAGCCACAGGAATCTGCGACATTTAGCCTCTCTGGGCCTGAATTTCTTCAAAGTAAAATTTAATTTTAACAATAATTCTTCTACCTACGTCACAAGGTTGTTAGAAGATCACAGATATCAAATAAATCAAATGTTGCTATATATCAAATGCCAGTTCTCACCATCTTTATCACGGCCTCACAAATTGCCATCCTTTGAGTGTTAATTTGGGCCCCCAAAATGAAAACCAAAGTCCTTTGCTTTGCCAGTTAAATACAGGAGAAAAGACTTGTTCCTACTGCATTGCTATTGCAACGCTTTTACCAGAATGGTCTCAGAAGAATTGAATAGGTAATGCAATTAGCCAGCCCCACTACGAGAGAGAGAGATAGTCTGCCCTAGAACAGGCCATGGAAAAAGGAGGGGTATCTTGTCTTCAGAAAGCCCTGAGGTCACGCTAGTCATCTGCCTGTGGTACACCAGGATATTAAAATAATACCACGACAATAGACTGAACACAGTTAACATGATGAAAAGGCAGATGAGATTCGACATAAAAAAGAAATGCTGCCTTTCTGTTAGAGACTGAAAAAACTGTTAATACAAACGAACAGCTGTTTGGGAAGAAAACATTATTTCCAAAACCCAGACAAAGCTCTATTTATTACATTTCAGAGACATTTAAATTATAGTGTCTGAAAAACGATCCTATCGTGGGTATCTGTGACACCTAAATTATCTGAAAATCTGAAAGGTGAAGCCGAAACAGAGGCTGTGTGAAAGACTAACATACAGAAAGTTCTTTTTCTCAAAGGACGAGGTGAATAAATCCTTTGCATGGGATAACTGAATGAGTACTAAGTTTTAGGACTAAACTTTTTGAATATGCAATAGAAGAGTCCATTCAAAACTGGTTTAAAGATGTTCATGTACGCTCTTCCAAAATTCTAAACGCAAAATTCCCGACTCCCATTGGCCTGTTGCTAATCCTGTGTTCACATTGGTTCTCCTGGCACGCTACTGCCTCCAGCTCCAGGCCTGTCTCAGACGCTCCACAGGAGGCCTGGTCAGCTCTCTCTGCTCACGGTGCCAGGCCAGGCCAGTCATGGGAGGCGTTGGGCATGGCAGCCACTGAGATAGGCCTGGGCGTGAATTTGTTCCCACCAACCCTGATCCTCCCAAAAGAGACCGTGACTCACCCATGCCTTTCCCAGGGACTAGCATGTACCCAGCCATCTCTAGGCATTTCTAGAGAATAAACTGTCACACTTTAGTAAAAAAAAACCACTGGCTAAGGAAAAAGAAAGGAAACTGTATTTAGTCGGCCCTAGGGAAAGTGAAAGAATGATCAAATGATCAGTCACACTGGGAGTCACTGTTACAGCCCCCTAGAGGTGGAATGCTGTATCTCTGTCCAGTCAATTCAATGCAAATGCAGACATTAGAATGGAAAAACAACACCTGGAAGAATATTCAAGTCTATAATCAGCTGTGACAGGTACTGGAGCTTTCAATCTAGGTGTCCTCAGGATGGGGCGACCAGGACCTGAATGCAGTGGGTCATCCAGCAGGAGTCTCGCTCACCCTATGCAAGCACGCTTGCCTGCCTGCCTTTTCCCTTCATCAGCTTCTTGTTCATTGTTCTCCCTCACTTCCCACACACCTCACAGGGTGTTGTGCGGCTTGGTTCGTGTGCGAAGGCTTGAGATTTTTCTGATGAAAGGTGTTATGGTGTTATGTAAATACACAGTATTAGTTTGTCTTTATTCCAGCAATACTGGTTTGAAATAGTTCAATGTGTGTAAATATGTGTAATAATGTGTACTAATTTGATTTTTTTAGCAATTCCTTGGCATCCCAGTTAACTAAGTGGCAGCAACCTTACTTGCCTGATGAAATAGTAAGTATAGTTTCAGAAAACTATTCATTGGTCTTTGTCTCTTTCAAATCAAATGCTAACTATGTTAGTCTTCTAAGCACTTGTAATAATCTGCTTGAATACCAGACAGAATTACCAAGTTGTGACCTCCCACGAATAAAACAGAGGTATATGCAAAGGTTAAGGTTCACAACATAGCAACTAGCTCACCCTAGAGGATGGGAACAGGTGTATAAGCTCCCCCAAAACAATTCGTGTACACTTAGGAAAACCTAAGTGTACAACATTCAGAAAAAGCACCATCAATGCCATAACATGCTTCCAACTGTAACTGACAAAAATAAATATCACTTTTAGGATCAGGTGTCAAACAGGGCCATGTTAATTTTGATAGCCACTTCTGTTCCTCTCTAGGAACACTATTTCATCCAACCATGTTAACAATTTTGGGTCAAGAGGACATGAGCAGAACAACCCAACTTTCTACACAAGGCTCTGAATGAGGGGTTATTTTCAGCCTTCTCTCTAGCCAGTGGCACCTACCCCTGCTGGCTCTCACAGGAACACTGAGAGTTCACATCCATCCCTTGGATGGGTATTGCCAAGAGATTTCATTATTTAAACGGTCTATGTGGCCATGTGCCCTACTGGCAGAATGGTCTCATTACCCTCCCTATCAAAGATGCCGGAGCGCCACCCATGCAAACAGAGTCAAAGGCACAGGCTCTGGACTTGTCACAAAGACGGGGAGAAGATGGCAGTGGATTACTAAAAAAACTCAAAAAACTAATCATATGGTGAATTTAATGAGTAATATTACCATGGATAACATTTTTGTCACATATATTATTTTTTCCCTCCCAAGATAAAAATCTGGCTTTAGACCCATACTGTGAGTGGATTGTACTACATTAGGCATTATAGGAAGCGGCTTCCGTCAGGCTGGTCTTGGGGCTGGACAGACACAAGGAGCAGCCCCGGCTGGCTGGCTGGGCAGTCAGGAGGTCCAGCAAGGCACAGAATCATGCCCTCATATTGGGGATGTCAGGGCTGTCAGCTAGAAGTCATGTGCTTCTTCTCATTTTGGGTCTTAAGTCTAAAATCGTTTTCTAAAGTGTGCAATCCAAAAAAACATCAGAAGAGAAAGGGCCTTAATCTCCTCTGCATACACTGCCTCTCCCTAGCCATCAAGTGTCGCCACTCTACAGAGCCCCTCTTGGTCTCCTCATGCTTACCTGTTCCTTCTTCTGTACCCTACACATGGCTCTTACCACAGTGCACTATGACTGTCTGCCTCCTGCACTAAAATGTTAGCTCCTTGAGAGTCAGGACTGAATCCTGCTGGTACCCATAGCATCCAGCATAGGGTCCAACACATGCAGCTGTTGAATGAAAGAATGCATTTTTAAGAACAGCATCAGTGGACTTGACTGTGTTTTGAAAGCTCCTGTTGGCCCTGGATCAGATGTTCTCACAGGGTAAGGGGAAAGATTTATTTATCTTTTAAAATAAACAGCTTTCAAAGAACCACTGACAAAATCATTTCCACCTTTGGTCGAAGCAGAGAGTTGGTCGCATGTGTGACAGTCATATACTTTTTTTTATCTTCCAAGGAGCATAGGGCTTTTTTTTTTCTTTACCAAAAGAAAACTAGATGAGAGAAGGCAAATGCCTTGGTGCAGAAGAGGCCTTGGGGACCTTCCAGGTAAACAATTTCACTGGCAGCAGCTGGAGACCCGACAGCACTGTGATTTTGCTAAAGCTGTTGAAGTGCAATGCACACATAGATGCCAGTGTCTTCTGGCTGTACCAAAGGTAGGAATTTTAAGATAATGTGAAAAAAAAAAATGCAATGTAAATTTTTTCTACTATTCATGCATTCATTTTTGCTCAGCAAATATTTTCTGAGCACCTACAATGTCTTCTTTACTGGGTGCTGGGATACAGTGGAGAACAAGACAGCCAAGATTGCACTCTGAGGAGGTTGCATAGTCGTTAGCAAGATGACATTTGTGAAAAACATGTGTGTATGACAGTGTTAGGAGCGAAACCTCACTGATTACCGTCCCTACTTTCATAGCCACACAGCCCCTTACCTAAAAAGATATTGCTTTCTGTCATGTCTTTATATGCACGAGATGACTTTTGCTATCATTTGTTTATGAAGGGTTATTTTTAGACGCAGGGATGATAGGGACAAGAACACTGGAGCTCACCACTCCACAGGTTCCTCCTCTTCTAGATCATGCATCCCAGTTCCTCAGTTGGGTGAGCCAGGTGACTGAGTTCTGGCAAATGGGGAAGGGCAGAAAGTAGTGGGCCCAATCCTTGGCCTGGCCTCCACACCTTCCCTGCAGCCCCCTTCATTCCCTCTGTGCTACACTGATGCAGGGTTGAGAAGCGGTAGAGAGAGGGTAAGATAAAGTGAAATCTTAGAGTAAAGAACCAATGGGATAAGATCTCATCCCAAAGATGTTGTCTTTCACTTACCTGAAGTCCAAGTACCTCTTATGAGCTCTGACCACAGTGGCTACCCAAATATATTAGGTATTAGCCCTTCCCCTCAAAGAGGTCATGACCCTTTTGGGCTTGGAAAAGACCTCTGCACATGGGAAAAAGCAGTAAATGTGTTTGAGGGCTGTGGGCCAGGTGGACCTCCTTAGAATTCAGAAGAGGAATTCACTCAAGAAAACATCTCCCTCGACTCTAAAGCATTGTACAGTATTGAGTTTAAAAATGTACCACGGCACATTTAGATGCACCAATTGTCCAGAAATAAGGAATGGGATGAAAACGAAACAGACTGCCTCAGTGGTAACAAAGGTTCCAATGAAATCAGTGTCGGAACTCAGCAGAATGGTCATGTAGCTCAGCTCCGTCTGGCTGTGCCAAGAAAGAGAAAACATCTCTCATCAGTGCAAATTTTTTGAAGAGGAAGAAAATGGACTTCTGAAGCCTCTTAAAGACTCTGAAAGTCATGCCACAGACACAGTTACAAGGAACTGGTAACTCCTCAAAACCATGCTGCAGGATTAAAGCAAAGACTTCAGATGCTAACTCTCCCCAAACAGAATTCATGGGGACCTCGAGGTCAGTGACACCTTTCAGAGCACAGACTGAATAGTCAGAGTGACCCAATGTACTCTCCCTTTGATCAACCTTATATTTGACTGCATTTTAGTAAATTATCCATGTAGTTGTATTTTGACAGCTCTCTTTACAGCAGTAAAACAAAATGTGTGCATCGCAAATGGCAAAGATTCAAATTTCAGCTATGTTTATCCAAAATAGCACTGAACTGCTTCTGTACTTATGCTATACTGCCTACAGCTTTACGGAAGGGAAGACAGATGGGATGAATTTAGCAGGGAAACAGCTGTGGCTTGAAGAAGAGACAAGCAAAAGTTTTGCTATCAGGCTTCATTATGTATCAAGGTACCAGTAAAATGTGTATCCGTAAGGCAGCCAAAAAAGTGTTTTTCATTTGACTAGTGATAATTACCTTTTCTCAACAGCTGACAATGTTCTAAGTAGCAATAAATAGGTATAATAATTAAGCAATAAGATACAAGCATCAGTGCCTCTCTGGGAATTGTGGTTTTCTTCAGGTGTGCTGGGAGGCACAGGCTAAGAGGCCACAGACTTCCACCACCTGAGAAACGGAGCAAGCCTAACACGCTGCCGTCAGGGGTGCAACAAATAGAAAAAGGAGAAAAAGCTACACAGGGAAGAGGGAAGCTGGGGACTTACTGGTGTGACCACAACATTACTGAAATAGAGTTAAGCCAATGCCCATCTCCAGTATTTCGATCTCTTTCTTAATAATAAACATGCTTCGGTCACACTTTGTTCTGGTCACCTAGGGCTGCTCTACCTATAGCTCGTGAAAATGGAAAATTGGGCTTTTTGTCCTCTGAATCATCTTTATCCATTTTGAAATGTCCAATCAGATGTTCTTCAAGATGGACCTGCTTCAACTGTCTGCGAACAGGAAATGTACAGTTTTGACATGGCTGGCCTGGTGATCAGTCACGTTGTGAGTTGGGTGGCCTGTGTGTGACTGTTCCCTGCTGGCACCAATTCCATTCCCGCGGGTCGCCTCAGGGAAGGCTGACCAACATGCCACCGGAATCCTCCCATAGATCCTCCTAGAGAAAGTAGTGCTCGCTACACACACTTTGTGTTTAAAATAAGAAATCATCCCTTTTGTGAGAAAAAATCATGCCTCTTTATCTCAATAGAGGCTTCTTATTGGGTGACCAAAAAATAAAACAATGTATGAGAATTATTAACACCTGATAAATTGTTCTAATACATAGATTCTTTACAAATCTAATGTATGTCACACTGATGAACAACATCATGTTCCACTCAGATCAATAACATTAATACTGCCATGGTAACAGAAGGGAGAAAGGCAGAGAGAGCCGTAAAAAAGAACAGACAAAATCAGACCTATATGCAATGACCCCTCGAGTGACAGTGACATCTGGTAGTACAAACTTTCCTAAACAGCTTGGAATTACCACATCACCATTTATCACCACTGAGTGGTAATAAAAAAAAAAGCATTAGCATACTCAGAAGCATGTGCAAACTGATGAGAAACTTACTAGCTTCTTGAGGTCTGGGCGGGAGGATCACTCGAGGCCAGGAGTTCAAGACCAGACTGGGCAATGTAGTGAGACCTCATCGCCCGAAAAAATAAAAATATTTTTCGGTGTTGAGGGTGTTGGTACGCCTGTAGTCCCAGCTATTCAGGAGGTTGAAGTGGGAGGATCACTTCAGCACAGGAGTTAAGGTTTCCATGAGCTATGATTGTGCCAGTGCGCTCCAAGCTGGGCAACAGAGTAAGACCCTGTCTCTTAAAAAACAAAAACTTTTTAGCTTTCTAAATATTTTAGTATCACCTTCCATCCCACTCGTTCAAAAGGTTGTGTTTTCTTTCATTTTAGGTACAATTATTTCTACCCCCCACGCCCCAAGCCTTTCTGTAATATCCCTCCTCCATTCTTCAGTGACTTGTTTCTGGTAGCACGTGCTGAACCTCTGGCCTTCAAGATGCAATAACCATCTTATTGCATCTTGAAAAGCCCCATGTTAGCCACTGATTTTCCAGGTCCAACAGGACCATCTTCTCTTTAGAGGCAGAAAGATACTATGGTCTTTCAGTGACAGCACAAGCTTTCGAGTCAGGCAAACCTAT
Source organism: Colobus angolensis palliatus (assembly GCF_000951035.1). NCBI lineage: Eukaryota > Metazoa > Chordata > Mammalia > Primates > Cercopithecidae > Colobus > Colobus angolensis. Next base: position 5,379,451 of record NW_012117377.1, on the reverse strand, counting down.
TTAAATTCTAGCTTTCCCTCCTGGGACTGTGCAGCTGTGGCCACACTTCCTCCCTCCGAGCCTCCACCTCCTCAATCATAAATTGGAAGAAACCTTGAAAGACTATTGTAAAGTACAGTAATGTCTGAGTGAATTGTCAATAACTAGGGACTACTTTTTTCATTATGGGAAGGAAAGGCTTTACCAAATTGTCCTTTCTGTCGCTCTTTTATTTCAAATTATTGCTCCTCTTCTTTTTCTTCTCACTGTCCATAATCTGCCTCAAATTTAAGGTAACATAAACACATTTGAAACTGGTAATATTTTACTATCTCCACCACATTTTTCTCCATCTATCAGAACACAAGTATTTCCTACACAGAAGAGATTCATGCAATAGCTTAAGGCACGTATCCTGGGACTCAATTCAGAAACTGATCAGACGTCCCTTGTAGGAAAACAGTGGCAGTGTAGTGGCAGGAATGCCATTTAGAGATCACTGAGAATGGGAATATAAAACAATGCCACATCTGATTGGAATCACAGGAAGAGCTTCTAAAAATTTTTACTATTATGGGAGCTAAAATATTGCTAAGATTCTTCAAAAATCAGCATCCCTTCTTCCCAGAATGGGCAGCAACACTGCCCAGGTTCAAGTTCGGCATCTATCACATAGTAGCTGTGTGACCTTCAGCCAGTTACTTAACCTCACTGTGCCTCAATTTCCTCATTGGTAAAATGGGGATATTGCTAGTACTCACTTCACGTGGTGGTTATGAAAATTCAGTGGGTTTAAAAGGTAAGTGCTTAGAAGAGGAGCTGGTATACAGCAAGCACCCTCTAAAGTTAGCAGCTGCTACAACAGTGGTAAGAATTACAATGATGATTATATAGTTGTTACATCTTACATAATTATATATTATATAATAACAATTATTGCAAGGGGTGTCAGGAAATTTTTACATGGTAGTAAGAACTTTTGTGTTTTGTTTTTTGTTTTTTGTTTTTTTTTTGAGACAGAGTCTTGCTCTGTCGCCCAGGCTGGAGTCCAGTGGCCGGATCTCAGCTCACTGCAAGCTCCGCCTCCCAGGTTTACGCCGTTCTCCTGCCTCAGCCTCCCGAGTAGCTGGGACTACAGGCGCCCGCCACCTCGCCCAGCTAGTTTTTTGTATTTTTTAGTAGAGACGGGGTTTCACCGTGTTAGCCAGGATGGTCTCGATCTCCTGACCTTGTGATCCGCCCGTCTCGGCCTCCCTAAGTGCTGGGATTACAGGCTTGAGCCACCGTGCCCAGCCAGTAGTAAGAAGTTTAACACAACATTCAGTGCTGTCAAACTGTGGAAATTAGGGAATCAAGGAAAGGGCCAGAACCAAGAATTCTTGAAACACAAAAGCAGAGGCCAGGGTCCCTGGCCAGGGAGGCTAAAGGATGGTTGAGCTTCTTACAGCAAAGACCTTAAGATTGTGTGTGCTGAACAGTCAGATGTCTTCACGAGAACACTTCTAAAATTAGTAACTCACTCTGACCCACACAAAAGTCAAGAGGAGGACAGAACATAACTGTATCTTGTGTCTTCTTCATTTTCGGATGGGTCCTGAAGGTTTCTGCAGGACCTCTATCCATACCAGGACACCTGACAATTATATTTCTGACAGAGAGTGATGCCTTGCATATTATAGCCAAATTTTAAAATCTGTTTAGAAAAGACAAGACAACACATATTAACAGACTAGTAGCAATGCTGTGTAAGTCAATAAAATCCCTGTCTCCTGGTTTCCTCATATTGTAAATGGTAATAACCACCCTTGATAACCACTTAACAGAGGGATTGTAGAATGCCAGCTAAAATTTGCAAAGTACGCTTGAGGTTGTAATTATGTACACACAGAAATGATCTCTCTTTTAAGAATCAATTTTGAGCGACTTAAATCAATGTGTTAAGGACAAAAGCTTCATAAAATGCATGAAAAATTGGACTTAGATACCATACTTTGAAATCAACCATCAGCATTACAAATGTCACGTATGCACAGACTGTTACCAGCAGAGAAGTTCAGAAGTAAATACACGGCATTTGAAAACCTAATCCTCAATGCATGATGCTAGTCAATAATGGGAAGCCACTGCAAATACGGAAACCGACAGGCCAACCAAAGCAAATGTATTTTTACTTAAAAGGTGAATTCTTTCTGTATATTTTCTACAGGGCTCCTATAAGTCATTTAAAAATTTCAGTTCTGAATGGCCACTTTAAACAGAAAGAATGATGCTTTGGATCTAAAACCAATGATGAAACAATGCGGACATTTACATGAATTATTTTTGGTTTTGTGATAATTTTCATTGTCGATATGACACTGAGAATGAAACTTCTTTTATGGCTTCAGGATCAACAGAATAGACACATGCTATTCTGAATATGAATATTTATAAGATTTTTCCTTAAAGAAAAAAATAGGAAATAATCAATAAATTAATTCTTTACAAAATAAGGTGCACTCAACCAAAAGAGAATGGAAGATCTGTTGATTCCTCACAAAGCATTAATGTTTCTAGCATGCGTGATAAATACCTACGATTCTTCCGCCCATTTTCCTTTTTGGAAGTTTATCACTGTATATTCTGTGACAATCTGCTCCCCTAGAATTTGGAATTTGAATAAAACAGATTTGGTTGCTTTTTCCTCAGATGAATGCACAAAGACCCTTAAAAAACAAATGTTCTTTAAAAGTGTGATGCCTGTATTTAACATTTATTAAAGATATAGCATCTACCAAAAGATTTTCAAGCTGAACTCTAGGTATTCCATCCCAATTCTACAATAGAAAGTTAAGTATGATCAGATTACAAGGTCCAGGAAAAGCACAATAAGAATGAAGAGATAAAGATGGAAGATTGCCCCATAAATAAAATAAAAAATAATCCCCAACCCCTTTACCAAAACCAAGTAAATTGCCCTCCCTCTACCCCCTTTTTACATGCTGGGAATGACCCACTTTAACCTAGGCATATTGGTATAAAAATAAAAGCAAGAAAATCTAGCTTTCTTGATGCATTTACATGAAAATAAACATATAGGCATAGCAAATAGCTCACTCTAATTTCTCTCTAAGCAGAGCCTCCCATACAGGTTTACTATTACATTCAGAGGCATGCATTTTTAAAAAATACTATTTACTCTGCCACTTCATCTCCATATTTGTCATCTGACTATATTTGTGCAGCTTCATTAAACTAATCCCCAGAACGGTCCCACGTCGTTTAGCTTTTGACAACTTGAACAGCTCAGTGACCCTGGGTCATCTGCATGACCCAAGCCAGCCACAGAATAAATAAGAGAATTTCCCTACCAACCAGGGCAGGATCAAGGATGAGAGCAGAACCCAATGACTCTTCTCAGACCTAATTATGTCAGGCTTCCCTGTTCAGTAAACCAAAACAGGGAGAGAAAACTGGGAAGAAAGGCCTTCCATCAAGATAAATTCTGCATGCTCCTGGTTCATTCGATGAATAAGGAGTTGGAAGATCCAGAAAAATAGGATGATGGAGACTGAACTGACTGGGTCCATGCTCCAAGCTCCCACAGCCTGTAGACCAGCGATCAGCCCACACCAACAGTCCTTGCTCCTGGAACACGCATCCCTCCGATCCAGAGGCCGTCCTGACCCACTTGTTTGCTTCCTTAGGGGCCACAACAATGCCCAACCAAATATTTGGACAAATGAGAAACTAATTTGTTGAGTAACATTATCAAATGTACTTTGCACTTACAGAGGGTTCTAATAAACTAAATCACATTTATATGCATTACAAGGGGAACTTACTACAATGAATTATGTTGCTAAGTGAAGAATGACTACTTAACTAATCTATTTTGTAAATATGTATGTTGGGTTTGGTAAAAGTGAGATATATTGACAACAGTTTGGCTTTCTATCAAGCTGAATTTGGAGTAGAATATTTTGAATTAGGGTCATTTATTAAATTTCAGAGCCTCTAGTCTCTCAGCACGATCAAGAGTGATCCAGATAGATGGAAGGAGGCCAAGCGCGGTGGCTCTCGCCTGTAATCCCTGCACGTTGGGAGGCCAAGGCAGGTGGATCACTTGAGGTCAAGAGTTCGAGACCAGCCTGCCCAACATGGTGAAACCCAACTCTATTAAAAAAACAAAAATTAGCTGGGCGTGGTAGCCGACACCTGTAATCCCAGCTACTTGGGAGACTGAGGCAGGAGAATTGCTTGAACCCAGGAGGCGGAGATTGCAGTGAGCTGACATAGCACCGCTGCACCCTAGCCTGGGCAACACAGCGAGATTCCATCTCAAAAAATACAAATACAAATAAAGATAGATGGAAGTAAAGCAATGAATGTTTAGCAACTGGCCTACTTTTTTCATGTTAGGGCAAAATAAAACTTCAAAATTCCCTAGGAATTTTTTGTTAAAGCTTTCAAAAGTTTTCATTTCTTCATTCTGAAATAGATTTCCTCCTTTCAGAATTACACTTTTCTTTTAAAACGTGCCCTAGATTTTCCTCGTCTCGTGAGTTACGGCATTTTAATCCCAAGTAGTGTATATAGTTTCAAAATTAATATTGATTTTGGTTGTTGAAAAAAATGAACAGTTAGAAAATTATGTGATGGTGGACTCTATTCATTTTGCCAAGCAGTTTATTTCTACCGTATCTGGGAAGTTTTCTCTGATTACCCCAGACACCTACCACAGTGGGTGGCACATTTGTTATGCTGACTGAAATCCTGAGCAGGTGAATGGCCCACTCTTGCCAAATGCTATGCTGCTCACTAAACAAGATAACAGGGACAAGCAGAAGACAGTACAGAGCACTGGCTTTAGATATCTCAGTTGCTGCATAATTTAACTTCTCCAACTCTCCTTTCGCTCCTTTGGAGAGCACAATTATTATTATTATTAACAACAATATGTGAGATAACATATTCTTAGCTGCAGCCAAACTCCTATTAGCCACTCAAAAACTGCGACCTCTTCCCTTACTCATACTTGTTCCAACATGCCCAGTCGGGTACAGTGATGTAGACTGTGGTGCACTGGGGCTGTAGGGTAAGGAAAGAAGTGCATTCAGAGTAGATGCACTACCTCCCACACTTCCAAGATAACCAAACGTGAGTGAACCAGGCCTCTCTGACCGGCTGACTGGGTGTGAGTCCCGGGAATAGGAAACTCTGATTTTAGTCCTATGGAAATCAGTTCCCAGATGCTCTGCTTGGCCTCTGTGTCTCAGTTTCATAGTTTCAAAGGAAGACAATACTAATAATTCATCTTGCACAGTATATATGAAAAGAAGTATCTATTTCATGTTTTAAAGGTCATTGAATATATAACAGCTAGATAGTTAAAGCAAAATACCATATTCATCAGTGAAATAGAAAAGTTTAGCAGCATTCATCTGTTCTCATTTTAAATTTACCACAGTATGTAAATTAGAGGATTTAAAAAAGCATCAGGCAAAAATCTGAGCTAGGTGCGAATGAAAAGCACAATCAGAAGCAAATTTGTGACTGCTTGAAGTTAAGAGTTTGCCAAATGGGATGGTACTTAGATTTTACTACTAATCTGAGTTTATGTAAAGCCAACAGAAAGATCCCAATGATTGTTATATACCCAGAGTAGGAATTTGCTGCTAAACTGCTGGAGAATATCGGTCTCAGGTTGGCTTTTGTAAACATCTTATTTTATGTGCTGAAATTATCACAGGAATACTACACACTGAGCTGAACTTTAAACACTCAGTCCCAGTATTATATACAGTCTGAAGAAAATAAACCAAATAAAATTTAGATTAGTAGCTGAATTACCTGATTTAAAAAATATTTTGCTGTAGTTGAGAGAAACTATTTAGCCAGAAACAGCAGTTACTCTATCAACTTAACATTTCAAGATACGATTGATGGCAAAATGAGATAACCTGATCATTCGTAACGGGATTTTCTTACATCCAGAACGTTCACACTGTATCAGAAATGTACAGAGGCGGGTTTGTGATTCACACTCTTGTAGAGCTCCGTGGGCCAATATGTTACACTGAGACATCAGCCTACTATTGAAACAACACCCTCTCTGGTTTCTATGGAACAAACTACCTTCAAAAACAAAATGAACTATATTAAACGAAGCCAAGGGAAAGTCAAGCTCAGGAGTGCTGCCATAGTCTCGACTCCGAGTCAGGAGACCTGGACTTTTATGTTGCACTGACTCTGCAGTCTTCGGCTGGGGCCTCGAGCCCACCAAGAAGAGGGTAATTTACAAGCGACTGCAGAGTACAGCTGGTGGGACAGGGAGACAGATGCCCACCTGAGTGCCAATCGAAACCTGCTCCAAATTTTGCGATCCCCAGTCTGAATTCCCAGAGTCCTAGAATACTTTGATTACTTCATGCACCCTCAAATAACATCATGGTATCTCATCAACTCCGGAAAAGGAGAGTCATAAGATCAGTGTATTTTCTACCTCACGATGCCTAGTCATTCAGAACACTACACTTTGTGAGTGCCTACTACGTTCCCGTCGCTGTGCCGGGAAGCAGGAAACCAGTGATGAGCAAGACAGATGGAGTCCTTGCCTCGTGGCACTCACAGCCCAAAGAAGGAAAACAACAGAGTGAGGGAGGCACTCAGTTCTTCGGTGTTTTGAGAGGCTGCTAAAGGATCAGACCCAGAACCTTGCCCAGCACAACAGAAGCCCTCACGGAATAACTGGATCTGCTTCTCAGAAAAGAAATGAGTAAACATTAAGTTTTATACACATTTTCTGAAGGTTCACAGCCCATCTATGCATTTCAGTATAAGAATCTCATTGCAGGCTGGGCACAGTGGTTCACACCTGTAATCCCAGTACTTTGGGAGGGTGAGGCAGGAGGATCACTTGAGTCTAGGAGTTCAAAACCAACCTGGGCAACACAGTAGGACCCCAGTTCTAAAAAAATATATATATATAGAGAGAGAGAGAGAGAGAAAGAGAGAGAGAGAGAGAGAGAGAGTGCCAGGTGTGATGGTGCACACTTACAGTGTCAGCTACTCAAAAAGCTGAGGGAGAAGGATCCCTAGAGGCCAGGAGTTTGAGGCTGCAGTAAGCTGTGATTGCACCACTGCACTCCAGTTTGGGTAACGGAGCCAGCTACTGTCTCAAAAAAAAAAAAAAAAAATTGATCATCTCAGGGGTAGGGAGAAGTCAAAAAGGCATGACGGAGAAAGAGAGACAGGAGTCTAACTCTGTTTACAAGGGTTACTAGGGGAGGTAACGAAAAGGGGAAGACGAAAAACCTCAACTGAGCCTGTTACTGTTTGCATTTCCTTTTACACAATTAACACATGCTTAGTGCAGAAAACTTAGAAATGGTCAGAAAGTGCGTGGAGGAAGGCACCCCAGCAATCCCAGAGAGCACTACTGTACTCCTTTCCAGTGTGTGGCCTCTTGTCTGCATGTGTGTGCGCACACATGGAAATGCATGAGCATGCACACGCAGGTGTAACGAGAAGTAACAAGAGGGAGACAATTTTATTCAGCAGCTGTGTGGTTGTTAAAGGGCCTTTGATGGAAGGGTTTTTTAACTATGGGTCATGACCCTTTAGTGGGTCACAAAATTACTTTAGCAGGCCACAATCAACTTTTTATTTTACTTTTTGAGACAAAGTCTGACTCTATTGCCCAGGCTGGAGTGCAGTGGCGTGATCTCGGCTCACTGCAACCTCTGCCTCCTGGGCTCAAACAATCTTCCCACCTCAGCCTCCTGAGTAGCTGGGATTACAGGCATGCACCACCAAGCTGGCTGATTTTTGTATTTCTTTTTTTGTAGAGACGGGGTTTCTCTGTGTTGTCTAGGCTGATCTTGAACTTGTGAGATCAAGTGAGCCGCCCAACTTGGTCTCCCAAAGTGCTGGGATTACAGGCGTGAGCCATTGGGCTTGGCTTATATTTCCTTTAGTATATATATGTAAGTGTCCATATGCACGTGTGTACAATGTGTGCTTACTCAAGATGCAGGCCGCTCTGAATATGCACATTTAAGGCAAGAGTTGTGGCAGAACTGGATGGTTCTGCATAATAGAAGGGGGTGAGGAATGTCTGGCTCCTAGAAATATGAGAAGGCAAAGAATTAGAAAGTTATAGGGTTAAGGAAACTGGGAGATAAGAAAAAAAAAAGTTCCAAGTTGGGAATGCAACCAGGAAAGGACCAGGGAGGGGAGAACTAAGTACTAATGGAGATTGTTATGTTGTTTCTAAGGGAGGTATGGCATGAATGTTTTCCATCTTCTTATAATATCTTCAGTAAAATTGACGCTGATCAGCAGTACATGTGTGCCTATGAAATCTTTTGGGAAACTCAAGGAGATGCTGAGTTCTATGTGCAAACTGACATGGGGCAAAATCTGAGTCTACACATGTGAGATACACAAACTAGAGTATGAAGAAGATGTTACATTTGGGGTACATATCCATCTATAGATCTATAACTATACACCTTCTGTGTGTGCAAAAGATGAAATAAAGTATACTACTTTTATCCAATTTCCCCTTAGGGGATATATTTTGAACATTTTGTCATATCAATAAACGCTTTTTTTTCAACAAGGCATTTCAGAAGCATTTTAGAATTAAATGCTATATTAATCCTCATGCCTATAATCCCAGCGTTTTGGGAGGCCGAGGCGGCAGGATCACCTGAGGTCAGGGGTTCGAGACCAGCCTGGCCAAGATGGTGAAACCCCGTCTCTACTAAAAATACAAATATTAGCCAGGTGTGGTGGCACACACCTATAATCCCAGCTACTTGGGAGGCTGAGGCAGGAGAATTGCTTGAACCCGAGAGGCAGAGGTTGCAGTGAGCCAAGATCGCACCACTGTACTCCCAGCCTGGGCAACAGAGCAAGACTCTGTCTCAAAACAAACAAACAAGCAAAAAAAACCAGGTTATACAACAAAACAAACAAACAAAACTAAACAGGTTATACATACCCTATGCTGTCCACGCATATCTCTGCTAAAACAGGGGCTAGCAAGGCTAGAATACCTGCTTTCCCACCAGACGAGAACCCCTGGAAGTCAGGGACTGATTTATCTTCCATATCTCCAAGGTCTGCAGGATTCCTATCATGTAATAGGTATTCAATCACTTTTGTATTTTTTGCTGGTTTTCTGTTTCAAAAGAACCAAACTATACAGTAGCTTAAAGGAGTTGCAAAATAGCTAATGAAGCCAGGGGAGTTCAAACCCTAATGGCGTGGTAGAAAGAACTGAGGACACATATGGAATCAGCCTATACTAATCCTAACCACTCCCTAAGAACTTTTAAATGAAAACAATGTCTGTTCCTACAGAATCACTCATTAATTCAATACAGTTTCATATACTGGGACTTCAGAGATTGATAACACATGGTTTACACTGACGACCTCACAATCTAATGAGAGAAGGACATTGAATGCCGTGAATACAGTGCTCTAAGTGCTAGAAAACAGAGACATTAACCATAGGAAAAGGACTGACTAGCTTCCTAGAATCAGGGAATGTTAGCTTCTAGAGAAAGCTCATGTTTTTAACCTTGCCCCTACCCAACCTCAAAAATCCCACCCTGAAAGAATAGTTCTTTCAGGTGAGAAATTTGGCAATCAGATCCAAACATATTTTCAAGCTCTTCCTTGGAGCCATTTATTGAAGTGGAGAAGACAGAATCCCAAGATGAGAGTGTGGACCTAAGGGGAAAGGGCCAAGGGACTGTCCGAATTGCCACATTTGCAGTCACTGAGGCCTCCCTACTCTAGGCAAAAAGCCAAAGGGAGTCCAGGACTCCATGACCCAGTCAGGCCTAACAGGAGGTAACCCTGCTAGTGAACACAGTGGCATAATTCAAAATGAGAACTATGAAATGCAACACTAACACTCTGTGTTAAGGGCCATGTGGAAAAACTGGGGCACTTCCAGACATCGGTCACAAAAATAATGATTTTAAAGTGGAAGAGATACAGAAGTTAAGTATATTTGGTTTGAATAAGAAATGATAATGTGTTTCCAAGGATCGTCTTCCAAGGGCTGTTCTGCCTGGCTATGTGAAAGAAGAAACGTGTTTCCCAGCCTCAAGTCTATGCTATCTCCTTCATCTATGATACAGAAATCACTAGCAATATGTAAAAAGCCAAATTTAGCTGATTTTTTAAGAACAAAACGGTCACAAATTTTGCAACTTACCAATTATTCTTTAATGTATCAGCCGCTGGGGAAACCAAAAGCTTAGAAAATATATAATTCATTCCAAATGGCTATCATAAATTTTGTAAAGTCAGAGTCATTTATGTAACTGCTAACAACCTTAGCAAGTCGTTCCATTAAACACGACCTACAAACCTTGAAAAACAAGGATCAACTAATAACACAACGCGTTGTTAAATAGCCTAACTAGAGCAAGGGAGCCATTCCAGTTCTAATGAGATCAAAGCATAGTTAATAGTGTGATTAATACATATTGAGTGTCCACTGGATGTGCATCATTATACAATAAAACTATAGATTTTTATTACTTAATAATAGTAATTAGACACACATGTATTGAGTAGGTTTCCCAAGCGTGAAGATACACATGAGAGGTTATAAAATATTTTTTAAACGTTGCACATACACATCAAGTTCTGGTTTTGTCTCATTTTTATCCTTCTACAATTTTAGGAGATAAAAATATGATGATTTTAAAAAAGAAGATAAAAAGGACTATAAATTCACTTAGTAAATGCCTTCTAAGGGCCGGGATCTGAATTACAGGCAAGAGATACAAAGATGACCAGAGTATGGTTCCTGTCCTTACGGAGTTCACAGTCTAAACAAGTCGGACAGTCAAAGAATAGCGATCATGTCCTGTACGTTTGAGCAAACTGCTGTCTGAATGAAGTACTGAGTATCACAGAGAGTGGCGTTCAGAAAGGCTGTACTGGAGGGGACGGCTGACCTGGGTCTTGGGAAACACGAGGTCTCTAGGCAGGGGAGGAAAAGATCTTTCAGGCAAGAGCACCCGGACTGTGAATTCTCAGAGACAAGGGTTAAGTGTTACATATCTTTTCAACCCCGAAGCCTACCACAGGCCCCTGTTACCATTGTTAAAACGCAATACATATCTGAAGAATGTATGTATATGTAGTGAAAGAACTATGAATAAAATAAATACATGAACAAACACCAACCACCTCTCTACTTCTATTCACACATGATTCTAGATTCCTGAGAAGGAAGAACAGAACAACAGAAAATCCCTTTTCAGAGCCCATGAACTATAAAGAAAAGATGTTTACTCTCCTTGTTTGCTACAGCCAGATTTAGTAATGGACATAACCAAGCCCTGGAGGACCTGTTTCTGTCTAAACCTATGCCTTGACAAGGTCCCAGGAGCCTGGATGAGCCACACCTCAAGCTTCACCTGTGGATGACACCTCCCATTGTTCAGCAATGCGGACGCCTACAGCAGCTACAGCCACGAGCAGCTCTTCCGGCCCATGAGTTAGGAAGCAAGGACTGGGGAATCCTGCTGCACACTATGGTATCAGGGAAATAAAAGCCAAAATAAAAGCCACAGTTGCGACAGGAAGGGTGAAAGATGATCACAAGGCCACACAGAAACTAGCTCCTCTAAGAAATGCCACAGGGAGCCATTTACCCGCTTAGTTAGGTGACATGTCTCCAACAACCACCCCACAGGGAAGTTTGAGGCTCTTCATGCCATATCTTCTTGCCCTTCTTTGTAAAGTTTTAAATGTTTACAAATATTTTTATTTATATTATTTTAACTATAACTTAAATTTCAAAAATGGTTAATAATTCTGAAGACTTATCAATGCTTTTAATGTCCTAATGTACATTTGGACTCTCTAAAAAGTACATAGCTTATGCAGTATGTCCCAAAACTAAGATATCATGCAATCCTTTTTTCAAAGACTATCTGTGAAGGATGGATTGTCTATAAAACACATTTGCAACAGTGCTGCCCCACCCCTTTGGGTCACAGCAGGGTAGCAAAGGAGTAAACAGGTAGTTATTTAAGACAGTGTATGTATCACCATCTTGATAGATACTAAGACCTAATTAAGGAAGAAAAATAGAATGGATGCTCAGATCCCCTTCCTCCCCCCAAAATAAAAGGAAAAGTGGAAGGATTACATTCGCCCAGTTTAGAGAGAGAATAGTTGTTCATTACCTATTGATTTGTTTATTCCTCATTTAGCAATGAGTCTTAATGCTTCATAATGTCTTTTAAGAATGAGGCATGGTTTTGTTTTGTTTTTGAGATGAAGTCTTGCTCTGTCACCCAGACTGGAGTGCCGTGGCGCGATCTCGGCTCACTGCAACCTCTGCCTCCCGAATTCAAGTGATTCTCCCGTCTCAGCCTCAGGAGTAGCTGGGCTTACAGACACGTGCCATCATGCCTGGCTAATTTTTGTGTTTTTAGTAGAGGCAGGGTTTTGCCATGTTGGCCAGGCTGGTCTCGAACTCGAACTCAGGCGATCCACCCTCCTCAGCCTCCCAAAGTGCTGGGAGTACAGATGTGAGACACCGTGCCTGGCCAAGCATGGGTTCTTAATCCAAGAGTTTCCTACACCCATCTGAAGTTATTTGTATTTTCAGCCATTCGTCTTCTAAGAAAGTAGTTCTTCCGTGACTTTTATGCAAGGAGTAGATCAGCTCCCCATCCGAGAAAGCAGGCTGCAGCCCCAGGCAGCCCCAATGGGGCAGCAGGTCGCCTGACAACCCGTACATGAGGTATATTCTCCAGGCTGAACAGTGTCCACTGCTTTTATTGCCAAGTAGCTATGGATGGTTTGCTCAGTAAATAAAAGCTCCACTGGCCCAGCTTCTGGGTGGGGTGAGGCTGATGTTCTTAAGCCAGGAAGAGAGAAAGCAGAAAGGGAACAGATAAAGTTCCCTTTCTTCTGCCTCCAAGTTGGCCTTTCTCTGACACAAAGAAAAAAAATGGTCAGGTGCAGTGGCTCATGCCTATAATCCCAATTGGAGGCCAAGGTGGGCAGATAGCTTGAGCCCAGGAGTTCGAGATCAGCCTGGGCAACAAAGTGAGACCCTGTCTCTATAAAAAATACAAAAATTAGCTGGCGTGGTGGTGCATGCCTATAGTCCCAGCTACTCGGGAGGCTGAGGTGGAAGGATCAGTTGAGCCCAGGATGTTAAGGCTGCAGTAAGCAGTGATAGTGTCACTGCACTCTGGCCTGGGCAAAAGAGTGAGACCCTGTCTTAAAAAAAGGAGGAGGAAAGACAGTTCATGGAGAATGCAATGCAGATTCTTCTTAACCAGTTCTTATGTTGTACATCTGTACTTGTCTGACTCAGGTAGTTCCTTCCAAAGGACAGTAGAAGCTCTCCAAATGGAGCACCACTTACCCTGATCATCCAACAACAAACCGTTTCCTTTTCCCTCTGTCAAACACATGAATGATGTCCACGGCACACTCAGTACTATGGCCAATGACTGCTGCTCTCCAGCATAAATGGGTGCTTGTGTTCCCACCAGTTGTGCTCTACTTCCTAAAGTCAGCCGTGTTTCTTCCCAAGCCTATGTGTGCTGCTTACATAAACGTAATTCCATGGTTGATGAATTCAGAAATATGAGTGTTAAAAAAAAGAGTTGCTGATTCTATGAAAACACAGTGGAATGATTTAGAAACATTCAACAAAGCTGAATTTCCACCCCCCGCAACACAAAAAGTTTGTCCAATTAGGTGTGCCTGAAATAAATGTAAAAGACTTGGTAGGCAAGGCCATTAAAACAGGAAATTCTGCATGAAGGCTGTTTTCCAAGTGTCTTCATGTCCTCACTGGGTTTGGAGAAATCAAAATTGGGTGCAATAAAAGATGTATTTTGGGTGTTTATCCAGGGCAAATGACATGGCATGCCAAATCAGGTGATCCTTACACACAAAAAATATGTCTTAGCCCCACATATACATCACCTGTCATGTATTTTTTGACCTTTCAATTAACCATCCAACTTCTGTTCTCAAGGTCACTGGACAAAATAGCTTCTGGTAAACATCTGATTATTTCTGTCCATTTTGTATTTTCCTTTCATCATTAGTACTAGTCCACCTCCCTATTTCTGGAAGCATGTAAGTTATTGAGTGGGTACAGTAGAAACACTAGACCTGATGTCAGAAAACAGATTCGAGTCATGACCTGGATTCTTTGGGCTTCCGTTTTCTTATCTATAAAATGTGGTGCTAGGGATGGGGATGGGGATGGAGGCTGGGAGTAGATGATGAGAGATTAAGTTGGACTAGATAATCTTTCAAGTCTCTTCTGATTCTATAAAATGCTATTCTATATAACTTGGGTCATATAAGGCAGGCAGAGCTCCTTAAACATTTATTAGTCTTTAGAAATACATTAGAAAACAACATTTGGAAAAATACATATTTGTTATTAATGTTGAGAATAAGTAAATTTACTTGAGATAAGTAAACTTTTTTAAGAATTTTAATTTAAAAAGAAGAAAATACAAAAGTAACCACATATATAAATGATTAAAATAAGATATGTTACCAACATAAAATAGAAATTGATATCCTTATAATTTGAGAATAAGAAAAGATCTAAAAGATGTTATATCTTAAATGTCCACGCTAGCTATAACACCAAACAAACTTTTAGAAGAAACTATTCTTATTAATTTACAGTTCCAAAGTAGATTACCAAGTTGCATTTCTGGGAATGGCGTGTAGTATAAAATTAAATAATATCCAGTGTTAACTTTAATTTCACTAACAACAATTATTGATTGGTGGAAATAAATTACCCAAAGAAACAAATGCCACTTTAAATCTTTAGAACTGGCCAGGCGTGGTGGCTCATGCCTGTAATCCTAGCATTTTGGGAGGCTGAGGCAGGCGGCCTGCCTGAGCTCAGGAGTTTGAGACCAGCCTGAGACCAGCCTGGGTAACATGGTGAAACCCTGTTTCTACTAAAATATAAATAATCAGCTGGGCGTGGCAGTGTGTGCCTGTAGTCCCAGCTACTCAGGAGGCTGAGGCAGAAGACTCGCTTGAACCCGGGAGGTGAAGGCTGCAGTGAGCCAAGATCATGCCACTGCAATGCAGCCTGGGCAACAGAAAGAGACTCCATCTCAAACAAACAAACAAACAAAAACAACAACAACTTTAGTTCTACAACAGAATTAAAATAAAGTTAAGCCTAAGAATCTAAATCACACCTGAATTCCCTTACTAGCAATGTGGCTTGTCAAAAATAAGTATTTCTAGATAAAAAGAAAATTATTGGAGCTCACTACCTAACATATTGTTTTGGTGTTTCTTTCATTTTAATTATTAATTAAAATGGTGTCTGAATTACCTTCTGTGCCACAAAAATTATACAAACTAGTCTCATATAGAAACATAAGAAGTTTAAATCTAAGTACACATGATCCTTTTGAGTAACCATTCGTCATTTGTCAGTGGGAAAAATAAAACAAGTGTAATATTCAGTTTGTGTGCTGCCCTGGAGTCTATATCCATTTCAAGTTTTCTTTTATGATTCAGCTATTCCAAGAGTTCCAAGAGTCTGAAAATATTTCATTAAAAATTAATGTGTTATCCACACAAATGGCAAATATTGAAAACTAGGAATATAAATAAAAAATAATAAAAATAGTAAGTCTACTAATACTGAGGAGGAAGGAAGACAGGAGGGGAGGAGAGCATGTGAAAAGGAGAGAGATTTTAAACATCCGGTTTCTATTCTGGACCGTTATGGAAACAGACAGACACAGCAAGCGGAAGCCAAATTTATTCTTGGGCTCTGACAGGATTTGTTTTCGATCTTGTCATTATTTTTACTATATTCTTCCTAATAATATTTCTCCAGCGTGCTAGATTTCCTGACCGACAATACCGGTCTCATTCAGAGCTTACAAATGAGAACTGTGGAGGATTCAGGCCCATTGGTGGAGGCTAGCTGCCTGGGAGGTTACTTGCTGGGGGTTTAAAACTTTCCCAGGAACCTTCTGCACTACGGCACACAATTATGTGTGTGCACAAGGCCCCCGTCCTATGCATCCTTCCCAAGTCCCATTAAGTGATCTGCCTAGCACCTAACACAACCTCTGGCAGAGCAACAACTACCTGGTCTGTCCTAAAAGGGTGAAGATGAACAAACAATGCCCATTTCACTGATGCTGGTACAAAGGCAATAAAAGCTCCAGGCATCCTCTTTGCCCTTTTTGTAAGAATTATTCCAAGTTAAATAGCAAGCAAGTACCTTCCTTATTCTATCTCAAGCCTTTTCCTTTACATGTCACGGAGAGAAAGTTACACTGCTTATCAAACATGCAGCCACGGACACACACTTGTTCCTACATCAAAATAAAACACAATGGAGCTCCTCTATGCAAAGATAATGAGGGCACTATTTTGAAAATATGAAAGATTTGTTTAACGCAGACTATAAAAACATCTCTTTGCATCAAAATAAGTGTCCCTCTGTATTGCATACTGCTTATTTTCTATAGAATTTAAATTGTACATAAAATTATATTTGTGCCTTGTTTAATGTAAATTGATTGTCTCAATTATTGGGAAAGGATTTGAATTTTAATGGACTATTTTGCTGGAGATATGCCAAGCAAATCAGCAAAAACTCTAATAGCTCTAGCTGGAGGTACACAGCCAAACATTTAAATCAGGAAGAAGATGTGGTTCCAAGAACTGATCCTAAAGTAGTCTGAAAAGGTTTGTAAGCTTTTCTCCATGACAAAGAAATCAGCTTTAACTTTCAGTGTTGCAAGATTCTGTGACTGTGAGGCTGTCATTTGGTTTCTGTCTGAAAAAACTGGAAAGATCCACACATGAGTGGAAAGAACTTTTGTGGCTATACTTTTTTTTTTTTTTTAATGTTCTTTTTTCCTACAGATTAGGTTACCTATGAAAATCAGGGCTTTTCCCTGAAGGCAGAACTGACGTCAAATCCAGCGGCATTGTGTCATGCAAGCGCTGAGACACACTTGAATGGAACGCTTCCCTGTCTTTGGGAAGGCCACACCAGGAGGCTGGCTGCAGACGTATCACAGTCACATGCCACGTAGTTACCGCTTGACATGTCTCCTTCTCATAATCCAGAGTCTAGGACATCAAACAAAGCTCCTCCATTCTTACTGTTACAGGCAAGAGCCGACTTTAGCCATCTTGCCACCCAGACTGTTGCTACATTTTTATTGTTCCGTTACAACCAGTGATACCAGAGGTGCAGATACACATCTGCCGCAAATCGCCACCCTTCTACTAAAATCCTTTTCACAGTTCCTCAGTCTCAAGAAACACTGTCGATATCGATGTAAAAATCACCTGTTGGTGTAATATGATGAACTATTCACTTACACAGCAAAGTTTATGCCTCATTATTAACCAACATGAATTCATTTTGAATGCTACCAATTAGAGGTATTTTATAAAAATACAAAGTTTTATTATAATAATTTCCATCTTTAAAGAGCCTCTTTTTGCTATGGAAAACTGACAGTACTAATGCAGACACACATACAGATGTTACAACAGCACAGAGTATAAACTAAGCTTTGGGCCAGTGAATAAAGATTTCTTCTCTTATTCATCAAACTTTCCTGAATGAATTTCTATGATGCTAAAGAATCAAGCTCAATATAAGGCATTTCTTTCTATAACAACATTCAGAAAGTCTAGAAAGGGTCATAAATTATGATCAATGACAGTTGTGACTCTTCCTATGTTCTGATCTGACTCGTATAAAACAATCCCAATGCTAAGATTGTTCAAAGTCTGTATGATATATCTGTATCTATATTTACATACATATTTTTTAACAAACCTAGAATTTTCTGACAACTAGATTTTTGATTAAAATTCTCTGTTCCCTAATTAGTACATCTCCGATTTTAGATAATAAAGTCTAGCTGTATGAATTTGAATAAAATGCTACTCCTAGGCACACCATTTACCATTTTACTGTAGAGGAGTATACATTCTGACCAGATTTCCTTCTAGAAATGAAGTGGGTATTCTAGAAACGAAGAACCAAAGCAACAGGACTGTGAAAAGAGAGCAGGAAAGTAATGTAAAATTGAGGGGAGTATCAGACAAAGAAAAAGATAAAGAAAGAGCAGAGAAGTAGCACGGGCTGGTTAGAAAACAACTCAGCATGAACAGCACATTTGGCATCTTAATACCCATCCGTCCCCTGTACCCGCATTTGCAGAGGACTGTGTGAGCTTCACTCAGCAGCCAGAGTCCGCACTACATCAGCTAGATGGATGCCTACTTTCTTTTAATGACACATTTGCCTAACATAGAAATATTACAATTTACATTTAGTGGAAAAGAGTGACTCAAAAGCCACTTTAATGCTGTTTTTCTATATTCATACAAAATGCTTTTAAAATACCTGCTCCTTAAAGCTGAATATTTTCCATAGATAAGAAGGAGAAAATGGTTCTGCCCATGTTCATATACAAAATGAATTATTTTATGGATAATGGAAAATTTTTAAACCAATTAATTTCTAGAAAACAAAAGTCCAGAAAATATCACTAAATATCATCAAGATATGATCACAAAACCAAACATTTACTTTAATCTGCTAAATTCCCACCACCAGCAGACTGCATGCTATACATGGCCAAAACAATGCACGAAATTGCTTTTTCCCCTTAAATATGCACATTCAGCTCAACACAGGAAAACACTTTTCAAAAGCACTAAAGGCACTGCTTTCCTTATACAATCACCTCAGAAGTTATTTTGTTCAAAATTACCAAAGAAATGTCAAAAAGCCATGGTATCCCACAAAGCAGTTAATTCATTACGTTTGATTGAGTCTAGATTTCAATCTTTTGTGCAACATCAAAAGTGCACAATTGGAACACTGCTGCCTACAGGGCCTTACACACAGCTCCCACCCCATGTCAATGCCTTCCAGCCATTTCCCAGAATTCCTGGAATCCTTCCTGGAACTGATCCATAGGCTCTCTGACAGGCAAATGGAACTGCCCTTCCCAAGTCAGGTGAAAAGGGTCTGCCTTGGACCAAAACCTCTTAAAAGCAGCCTGAAATTGAGTGTTTCCTGAGACAAAAGTGGGGTCCTGTCTAGCAGCAGAGCTTATTTAGTTTTAAAGGAAGACTTGCTATTTAATGTTTTTCTTTTCCTTTGTTTTTTTTTTTTAATTTAATAATGATATCCTATTAAGTTTGAATTGCAGAATAAAACGGAAGAACTTATTTTATTTAACAAAAACATACATTGTTTTGTACATGCCAGGCAAGCTCTAAGCTCATTTAAGTCTCATAACCCTACGAGGTGGGAACTTTTCTGTTTTTCTCTCCTATAGATGAAGACACTGACTCACTGAGGGGTGAAGTCACTTGTGCAAGGTCAACAGCAGGTTTGGTGGTGGGACTGACATTAGAACCCAGGCAGAAAGCTCTGGAAACTGCATATTCTTAACCATTATGCACCATATGCTCCATTAGCAATTAAAAAGTCTTTTTAAAAGCTCATTTAGTCTTGCTATAACCTGGGAAGCGTTCTAAGGCACATTAGCCTGAAAGGCCCCTAGTAGAGAGAGAATTTGACTCTTAGATGTAACAAACACTGACACTACCAAGCTGGGATGGGAAGATCCGCCAGAGAGCTGCATGGACTGGGAGTCGGGCGGCTTGTAGTCCAAGCCCCGCTGAGATGCTGGCTTGCTGGGGAAACTCAGGTAGGCACTGCAGTACAGGAGTTAAAAGCATGGGCTCTGACCTCAGACACGCCTGCATTCCTAGACTAACCATGCCACATATTAGCTGTGTGATGTTGGGTAAGTTATCTAACTTCTCAGAGCCTCAATTTCCCCCTCTGGAAACAGAAGGCAATACTACTATCTCTACAGAACAGCTCCTCTGGTGTGTGTGTATGTGGGTGCATGTGTGTTGTGTGACGAAGTCTCACTCTTGTTGCTCAGGTTGGGGTACAGTGGCATGATCTTGGCTCACTGCAACCTCTGCCTCCTGGCTTCAACTGTTTCTCCTGCCTCAGGCTCTGGAGTAGCTGGGATTACAGGCACCCACCATCCCACTTGGCTAATTTTTTGTGTTTTTAGTAGAGATGGGGGTTTCACCATATTGGCCAGGCTGGTCTTGAACTCCTGACCTCAGGTGATCCACCTGCCTTGGCCTCTCGAAGTGCTGAGATTACAGGCATGAGCCACTGTGCCCGGCCACATGATTAAATTTAAAATGGTAAACTGGGTGCAGTGACATGCACCTGAGGTCCCAGCTACCTGGGAGGCTAAGGTGGGAGGATCACTTAAACCCAGGAGGTTGAGGCTACAGTGAGCCATGATCGCACGACTGCACCCCAGCCTGGGTGACAGAGTGAGACCCTGTCTCAAAAAATAAAAAATAAAATAACATAAAAATAAAAGAAACAGCAGTCACCAGTATTGTAACACATTATCACACATTGTTTTCCATTCTTCCACACCTCACCTTCCGTTCCCTCACTCTCACTGCCCAGTGACTGCAGCCAAAATAAGCATTCGTATTTAATCCTTGTGCAGGTTCTAAGACAGTAGGAATGAAGGAATTGGCAGAATCTTCATGAAGTCACTCACTTGGTTAGTTAACATATCTTAAAACAGAAATGGAAAGATACAAACCAGAGGAATGTCATACAAATGGAAGTAGTTGGATAATGCAAGCAAAATCACTGGTGAAAATGTCAATAAACTCAGAGATCAGAAACCAACTTCAAAGTTAAAGATAGGCCATGATCAGCAGAAAGTTATCAGGAGCCACTCCGGCTCACCAAGGATGAGAAAAGCCTCATGGTACTGAAAACACTAACACCACAGAAATGTTTTTCCCCTGTTTAAAAGCCTTCAAAGGACCCTCTCAGAGTGCTCAGAAGAAATCCTAAACATTTTTACATGGTTCAAGAGAAAGACTCTTCCAGGTCTAACTTCTGAGGGGTCTACTTCCTACTAGGAGGTAGGAAGGCGTGCACGCTCACGCGCGTGCACACACACACACACACACACAAGCACTCCCACTCTAACAATGCGCAACAGCCAGATAATCTTCAAAATCATATTTTTTCTTGAGCCAATCAGAGAGCTGAGGTTGCAAGGTAACTAGCTGATATAAATTCCAAAAGGTGACATGTCTCTCTGAAGACAGAACAATTGAACCGTTTTATCTTTGGCATAGCATGGAAAGGGGAAAAGGCCACTGTAAAAGTAGATTAAAGGAAAGCAGCCAACATTGTAATGGGTTCTTAGAGTGTGGGCTAGTGTGCCAGCCTGGAACCCGGGGAGCGCCAAACACAAGAGGACAAGAGAAAGCTGCACTCATTATTGAAGACTTTTCCACGGCCTTCCTCCCACTGGATGCACACAGGAAACACTGGAGGCAGGGCAAAAAACCCGCGGGCAGCTTCACCACTCTGAGGTGGGACATGAGCACTCCCGCTGCCCACTGACTGGACTTTATTTTTTCACATGAAGCAAAAGCCTCAAGCTCCTGGGGCAGGGGCAAGAAACCTTCTCAGGAAAGGCCCACTGTGTCCAGGGGAAGGTGAGAGGCAAAAGCTGTCTTCCTCTGGGAAATGGGTGGGAAACCTGTTGGCCCTGATCCTAGGAAAAATGTGAACTGTCACTGAGGGAGGGCAAAAGCAAAATCCATCAGTGGTGTGATGCTAAATGTTTAAAAAACAGCTTTCTGGACGGGCATGGTGGCTCATGCCTGTAATCCCAGCACTTTGGGAGGCCGAGGTGGGCAGATCACGAGGTCAGGAGATCCAGACCATCCTGGCTAACATAGTGAAACCCCATCTCTATTAAAAATACAAAAAAAAAAATTAGCCGAGCATGGTGGCAGGCGCCTGTGATCCCAGCTACTCGGGAGGCTGAGGCAGGAGAATGGCGGGAACCCGGGAGGCGGAGCTTGCAGTGAGCCGAGATCGTGCCCCTGCACTCCAGCCTGGGCGACGGAGCGAGACTCCATCTCAAAAACAAAACAAACAAACAAACAAAAAAACAGCTTTCGTGGGAAAAATAAGTCTTGATTCATAGTGTCTGAAAATTTCTGTAGTGTACCTACTTCTGCCATGGCCAATTTTACACTATCAATGTGACGTCAAACGGCTCACACATTTCTAAAAGTTTAGTATTTAGCTCCAGCAAACCACTGCATCTAACACTGTGGAAGTGGCTGGAAATCCCATCCCCAGCCCCACCACAGGCCGTGATGAGAGTCAAACAGAAATACTGCAAATGAAAAAACAAAGAATACAACATCAGAAATAAAGAATTCCCATGATGGGTCTATCAGCAGAATAGATTCAGCAGAGGGAAAAAAAAATCATTAAATTTGAAGATTGACCAATAAAAATTATCCAAAATGAAATAAAAAGAAGAGAGAAAGAAGTTGAGGATGGGAGTGGGAAAGAGACTAGAACAGTACATCCAAGAACTGTGGGACACCATCAAATGTAGGACATCATCACATGGTCTTTCTAATGCATAACTGGAGTCCCAGAAGAACAGAAAGACAAAAGGAAGATTAAACTCCCACTTACTGTCTCTGCCTCATTTATTGTCTTCCTCCCTTTATGTTTTAAAGCAATAGTGAGTTCTTGAAGAGACCATGTTCTCCTTGACCCCCAAGATCTTCAAACATGTACACCTTTTTTCCTGTTAAGAAGTTTTCCATGTCATAGCCGGCGCGGTGGCTCATGCCTATAATCCCAGCACTTTGGGAGGTTAAGGCAGGCGGATTACAAGGTCAGGAGATTGAGACCATCCTGGCTAACACGGTGAAACCCTGTCTCTACTAAAAAATACAAAAAACTTAGCCAGGTGTGGTGGCGGGCGCCTGTAGTCCCAGCTACTCTGGAGGCTGAGGCAGGAGAATGACATGAACCCGGGAGGTGGGGCTTGCAGTGAGCCGAGATCGTGTCACTGCACTCCAGCCCGGGCAACAGAGCAAGACTCCGTTATGGGAAAAAAAGAAAAAAAAGAATTCTTCCATGTCATTTTAGGATTTGGTGACACATATTATTTCTCAAAAGAATTGTGCCCTGTACCTCCAAACCTGGGTGACATGCCAGTCTGATGGGCACACATAGCATCCTGGGTTTATTCTTACCATAGTCTATAACACTTATATTGATTACTGTATACCTCTTGCACTGGATTAGAAGCTTCTAATGGGTAAATCTGTCTTTTTTCCTTTTGTACCTAGTGCTGAATGCATGTTAATAAATATAGGGATATATTAATAAGTTAGAAGGTGCAAGATAAAGCAAAAGCCAGGCAATCTAGTTTAGGTTTTCAAATTTAAAATTCAGTGTTTAAAATTATAGAGTCTAAGGCAAAGCAACAAACACAACTACAGAAATGAAAAATCCAATTTAACTTAAAAGTTCTAAGTTAAATTTTAAGTCTAAGAGTTAAGATAATGAAAATTCTAATCAGAAGTTCTAGATCTACCAAAAAGATAAACCAAAGAGAGAAAATCAGCTTTAGAGAGTGAACTGACTAAAAGAGGTTTACATTGGATATATGGAAGAAATTTTTCAGGGACTTTCAGCACTGAAATGCACCTTTTCCCCCCTCTAATATAAGAACAGAAATTTACCTCTTCTGTCTTTTTGGCAAAAGACCTTTCTAAAGATAGATGTTTAACAGTCATAGCCTCTTGTGGTTCTTTGTACAATGCTAACGTGTGTAGCAAGCATTATTAATTGAATATTTTTGTATTATCCAGAGTTAATTGTAGAAAAAGCAAAAATAATAAATATTATAAAAATATTAAAATTGGCAGGTTATAAACGGTTTGTCAGAATTTTTGCCTCCAAACAGGCATTAGTTATTTCCCAGCACTAACATAAAATTTTCCCTCCCAGAAGTAGAAGTTAAACTCTGTTAGCCTTTTATTTTTCTGTTCCTAAAGACTTAATGAAGTTACAATTGGGAATTTAAAAAGAGTGTTCCTCTCAGATAAATGTAGTTAAGTGATCTTTCACAAACAGCAAAAGTAGTACAATAGAGCAAAGATAGAGTTTTTAACAAGCAGTGCTAAAACAACTAGATATCCATATGCAAAAAAAGAATGAATCTAGACACAGACTTTATACCCTTTACAAAACATGACTTGAAATGGATCACAGATTTAACTGTAAAACACAAAACCATAAAATTCATAGAAAATAACATAGGAGAAAATCTAGGTGACCACAGGTATGACAATAACTTTATAGCTACAACACCAAAGGTATGATCCATGAAAAAAAGTTGGGGCAAACCACTTGAGTCCCCTTCCATGCTGTGGAAGCTTTGTTCTTTTGCTCTTCACAATAAACCTTGCCACTGCTCAAAAAAAAAAAAAATATTGATAAACTGGATTTTATTAAAATTAAAAACTTCTGTTCTGCAAAAGACAATATCAGTAGAAGGAGAAGACAAGCCACATGCTGGGAGCAAATATTTGCAAAGGACACAACTGATAAAAGGACTGTTATTTAAGTTATTAAAAGAACTCTTAAAACTCAACAGTAAGAAGACAAAACCTGATTGAAAAATGGTCAAAGACCTTAACAGAGCCCTCACCAAATAAGATATACAGATGGTAAATTGGCATAAAAAAAGATGCTCCACATCATATGTCATCAGGGAAATGCAAATTAAAACAACGAGATACCATTACACACCTATCAGAATAGCCAACGTCTAGAACACTGACACCACCAAATGCTGGTTGGGATGTGGAGCAACAGGAACTCTCTCATTCACTGCTGGTGGGAATGCAAAATGAAACAGCTACTTTGGAAAACAGTTTGGTGGTTTTTAACAAAACTAAACATATTCGTAACATACAGATCAGCAATCATACTCTTCGGGACTTCCACCAAAAGTTGAAGACATCCACACCAAAACTTGCACATAGATGTTTATAAGCAGCTTTCATCGAAATGACTAAAACTTGGAAGTGACCAAGATGTCTGTTAGTAGGTGAATAGATAAATGAACTGTGGTACATCCAGACACTGAAGTACTATTCAACACTAAGAAGAAATGAGCTATCAAACCATGAAAATACATGGAAGAAACTGAAATGCATATTACAAAGTGAAAGAACCAAATCTGAAAAAGCTACATACTGTATGATTCCTACTATAGGGAATTCTGAAAAAGGCAAACCTATGGATACAGAAAAAAGATCAGTGGTTGCCAGGGCATGGGGTCAGGGAGGGATGAATAGGCAGAGTACAGATTATTTGTAGGACAGTGAACATGCTCTGTATGATATCATATATCATATCATGTATATCATATATCATGATATGTATGATATCATACAGAGCATGTTCAATAGTAGATATATATCATATGTTCGTCCAAAACCATAGAATGTACAAAACCAAGGCTGAACCCTAACATCAACTATGGTCTTTGGGTGATTATGATGTCCCAATGAAGGTTTATCAATTGTAACAATTATACCACTCTGGTGGGGGATACTGATAATGGGGGAGGCTATGCATGTATGACGTATATGGGAAATCTTTGTACCTTCCTTTCAATATTGTTGTGAACCTAAAACTTGTGTAAACAATTTTTAGAGTGTTTCTTATTCCTAACTATGCTGAAAATATGATTTTAAAAAAGCAACTAGATAGATGTATCCCACTTGAAATTTTATTTGGGGCTCATACTGAAAACTTTCACCACCAAGTAGAGGACACACACACACACACACACACATTCACATGCTCACAGACACTGAGAACATCAGAGGCACATCCCAAGTTGTGGTCCAAAATGTCGTTCCATAAATCAGTTGTTGAAAATTCAAAAGGCATTTTGCTTTAGAAATAACATTATGTAAACATGGTATTTTGGTTCACAGACTAACTCACAAGAGTCAATTTAACCTATAATATAAATAAACAACCATTTAGAATCTAAGTCTCTGAAGTTCCTGATGCAATCCCAGAATCCAGAACAGAGCTCAGCATGTATTAACGGTCTAATAAATAGTTGAGTGAAGGATATGAATGAATAGCAATGTGAAACATTCGTTGAGCACTAACGTTGTGCCAGGAACTATTCTAAAGACCTTTTTAGGGATTATTTTAGGCAATTTTCACAACCCTACAAGGTAGCATTTTGGAGATCAAGAAAGTGAGGAAGACGAAGTTTAAGATTAAGGAATTAGCTCATGGAGCTACAAAGCAGCCTCAAAGAAGTAAACTGAGGAGAGTCCAGAGAATTTGGTTTTAGGATGGATGCTGTTAAGTACGATGCAGACTCTCTCTCTACTTTTGGCTTTAGGTCTTAAAAACAAAGGACTAGATCTTGAAGGTAGCTCAAAGAATGTAAGTTCCATAAGGACAAGGCTGTCTACGTGTCCTCTGATGTATCCCAAACACATCAGCAGCGTATAAACACTCAGTCAAGATTTGATGAATACATCAAAGGGTGTCCTTTTCTTCTTCCCGGGCAATGGGCCCATCCTAGGCAAAACTGTAACTTATACTTTCTTTGGCATTGTCCCAACTTTGTTTTGTTGCCTCCTTTTCCCATTTAATGTTCTCCCTGGTAATCAGTCACAGCAGCTGCCTTGTCCCAGCTAAGGTAACCGCACAGCCTGCTTTAAATAACTCATTATCCATTCCCAGATCAAAATTCTAACTCCCACAGAGTGGCAAAGCTCCCAACTTATTGGGAGGGCAGCAGGCTGATCTGGCCTTCCCACTACAGTATAAACAAACGTGTCTTCTAGTCCTCTCGGAGTTCTCAATGCCTACAACTGGTTTATTATAAAGCGATGATTTGAACCCCAATTGGCTTACAATTTTTGAATAATTTGAAAAAGGATAAACTTTCCTAAGTGACTTCCCGTATTCACAGCTTCCTGCTTTCTTCTATGTGATCCTCTCAGATGGTCTGTAGTTAGACCCCTTAGGCGAGACAGCCTCCCTAATCCAAACATGTCAATGGTCCAGTGAAACAAACTCTAGGGATAACAGGAACATTTCAAAACAAACAAGATATAATAAGATTCTTTTCTAGCAACATATACATCTCTTACCATTTCTTCATAAGAGTATAATTTTGTATTATAAAATAATGGCATATAAATCTGATTTTGTTAATTTGCTCTTAATAGCAGTTATTTAAAAACAAAGATTTGCAAGCAGCAAATCAAAGGAGTGCCTCTCTACAGCGAATTGGTAAGGTGGTGGCAGGAGGCGGGGATCATATATCTGCTTTAGCAAAACAGATAAAGGGTGATTTATTTCTGAATTACAAGTCATACGGGACTTAAAATGTAGTTATTGGGAAACCATTACACTGCTGATGCAAGTACGCAATACTGCACTGTAGGGGGTTAACAAAACAATCCAAAACAAACTAGATTATTGTGATGAAGCTAAAGTAAGCAAGAAAAGCAGCATTTGAAAATGAAGATGGCCTCGGAACAACGCTGATAACCTAGTCATAGAATCCTTTCCGCAAATCATCACTAGTCAAACGAGCAGCGCTCGGGCTATGTCGCACGAGCTCTGCCGGGTGTGGAGGCGGCCAGTAGAATATTGCATTAGCATTCTCAGTAAGTTCTTTTGGCTTATAAAAACCAAATTTCAGTACTTTTAAATTTTTTACTTAATAGATTTTGAAACTGTCCATAAGAACTGATAAAAACACCTGTAACTCGGGGTGAGTCTTCCACTCATCACTACCCAGGGAGCTTGGGTCTACACCTCGATCACTTTTCTAAGCAAAGGATGAACAGCTCAAGACATTTCCCCAGGGGCAATGGAAGTTTTGGACCATACACCCAAATCTCCGTAACAGACCTTTAGGTTTATATAAAGCAGGGAACAGGAGACTGAAACAGATACACACTTTCAGGGCAGCCAACTCCTGTCTAGCCTGCCAAGGGAGGCTGGTTCCTCAGGAGAGCCTTTCTCCTTGCATCTGCGTTTCTGGAGGCATGGCAGCAGCCAGGAGTGACCTCCCAGGAGATGGCAGGTGCTGCCACGGCTACTCTGCACTGCAGAATTGCAATTCTTAGGCCAGCCCAAACAGAGAGGAAGTCTGCAGCCACGGGAGTGAGGCAGAGTATATCTCTTTTTTTTTGAGACAGAGTTGCACTCTGTTGCCCAGGCTGGAGTGCAGTGGCGCGATCTCAGCTCACTGCAACCTCCACCCTCTGAGTTTATGCAGTTCTCCCAGGCAGAGTGTATCTTTTACATCTTTGTGTCTCCAGACCTAGCACAGTGAATGGTAAAAAACAGATGCCCAATAAACACAGAATAAACGAAGTCTGGCCTCAGGTTACCTTTCCAGCACCGTATCCATAAGCCTGCATTTATCAGCTCATACCATCTCCTCTGCTACAGCTGCTCGATGGCAACGGGGCAGGTGACCCTTTGCCCAGTTCACTATCATTTTCTGCTCAGCGCTTGGTGTCCCAACCCACCTCTCTTCTCAGGAACCTTATACGCCGCACTTTGTCTACATCAGCATCTCCAGATTTCTTTTGCCTCTCAAACCCCTTTCATAGAAACACATGGAATTTATTAAATCATCTCACTACTATATATAATAAAGAGGAACTTTTTAAGTAAAAGCTTTACATTTAAAATAAGCATAAGTTTGAATTTTGTAAAATAAAATTTTAATTTTCCTGTGCAATAAATAATGCCACTATCTCATTTACATAAATTAAATCCACAGCAAATTAATTATGAAAGAAAAAGGCACCATTGGCTAATAACATGTCTTCACACCATAAGATACTCTAAAACACAGATTTGAAATTAAATCCATGTTATAAAATCAATAACAAATAAAAACAATTTCATGATCTGCTTTGAAATGTTTGATTTTTGAATGTAAAATTCAACTGCTACTATTACAGCTTTCTCTCTTTTTAAAATTTTCCCATTTTTTTAAACTTTTAAGTTCAGGGGTATATCTGCAGTATGTTATAGAGGTAAACGTGCATCATGGGAGAGTGTGAAGAGATTATAACTGTCACCCTAGTATTAAGCCAAGTACCCATTAGTTATTTGTCCTGATCCTCTCCCTTCTTCCATTCCTCCCCTCCGGCAGGCCCCTGTGTCTTCTGTTCCCTCTGACGTGTCCATGTGTTCTCATCATTTAGCTCCCACTTACAATGAGAACGTACAGTATCTGGTTTTCTGTTCCTGCACTAGTTTGAATAATAGCCTCCAGTTCCATTCATGTTCCTGCAAAGGACTCTTTTTGTTTTTAAATTATGAGATTAAGATTAAGATTTCAGCCTTCTACTTTCAAGCACTTTTCTGAAAATAGTAAATAGTGTTAATTTCCCAAATTAAAATGTCTAATTACCTACAAATCAATATTATATTTTGTATTTTTAACACTGGCTTTTGAAGAATCAGATTTCTATCACAAACACAGAACTTACGGATTTGGTAAAGATCATCCTGAATCTAGTTTATAGTAGAATTACCTATTTTAAATTCATTACTAGATTGTTACACTTCAACCAGAAGCTGTGTTTTTAGACAATGGTTTTTATGGATAGAATTTAAACAAAAGTGGGAAAAACTCCTGTATAACTGTGTAATTGATAAAACACCTGGGATTACTGGGCGTTGGTAACAGTGAACGCCCAGATGAGAGGACGGAGGTGCTCAGCAGCGCTCCACTGGCTCTGGGGCTTGTCCACGCTGAATACACTGGGGGTTTTCACACAGCTCTGTCTTCTATGGAGAAATATGTGAATTGATACTTACTGTAAAATAACAGAAAAAAAAAAGGCACTGCCATTTTTAACGTGAATTCCCTGGACTGCCTTTGTGAACACTGGGGGGTCCAAACCACCAGTTGAAAATTTAACTTTCTTCATTTTTATAACTTGAATGATCTTTACAATCAAAGTTTAATGCACTCACATCTACTCCAACTTAAAACAAAATATTCCTTGCTCCAAAATGCCCCTCCCAATACATTCCCACCACTGGTGTCTCTTACTTCTCGCTTTCCCTTGCAGCCAAATTTCCTGAACAAGCGGTTTATGTTTGCTAACTTTTCCATCCACTCACATCTTGTTTCTGCACTGACTCTTCAACTAAACTTGTTTTGGTTAAGGTCACCAGTGATGACCGCGCCATTTTCAGTCTTCTGTAATCACTGGGCACATCTGGTAGAGGACTTCCTCTTTCCTGAGGCATCTCCATCCTCCAGCATGCATCGGAACATGCTCTTCAGTCTCCACTTATTTCTCAGGGTGCTTTCCTTCAGTTCCTTTTGCCAACCTCTACATTTCCTTTAAAAATATTAGTGTTCTTTAGGAGTCAGTAAGCCCTCCTTTCTTCTTACTCTATTTTTTTGCTCTAGGTGACTTCATTTACTCCCAAGTTTACAAATATCAATAGGCCAGAGGAAATTTCTGTCTACAGTCCAGACCTCTCTCCTGAGCTCAGATCCTTACATCCACTGCTATTTAACCTATCCATTTGAACAATGCATTTGAACATTAAATTCATGGCCAAAACATAATGCCTGATCTCATCCCAAACCCAGCCCATCTCAGCCACAAACCTGCTTCTTTAGTGTTCCCTAGTTCTCAGTAAGTAGCAGCACTAGCCACCCATTGCATGTCAGAAATATGGGTGTCATCCTTGACACGCTCCTCTTCTCCACCCAGCACTGCCAGTCAAGTAACTCCTGCTGGTTCTACTTCCTGTACATTTCACCAATGTTTATTTCTGTCACCAATATTAGCACTCCAGCGCAAGCATCATCATTGCTGCCTAATTGGGAGCAATTATCCAAAAGCTCCCTAATTATTTTTTGTTTGTTTGTTTGTTTGTTTGTTTAGACAAAGTCTTTCTCTATCACCCAGGCTGGAGTGCAATGACACCATCTTGGCTCAGTGCAACCTCTGCCTCCCGGGTTCAAGTGATTCTCCTGCCTCAGCCTCCCAAGTAGCTGGGATTACAGGCACTCACCACCATGCACAGCTACTTTTTGTATTTTTAGTAGAGACAGGGTTTCACCATGTTGGCCAGGCTGGTCTCAAACTCCTGACCTGATGATCCACCCACCTTGGCCTCATTTTCTTCCCACTAGTAACAAGACAAAATAAAAGGTCCATGACAAAAACATAAAGACTGGCCAGGCACAGTGGCTCACACCTGTAATCCCAGCACTTTGGAAGGCCAAGGTGGGCGGATCATGAGGTCAGGAGATCCAGACCATCCTGGCCAACATGGT
>NW_012117377.1:5304031-5348001 GCF_000951035.1 Colobus angolensis palliatus | reverse complement strand
AATAATAAAAAAAATAAAAAATAAATTAAAAAATAAAGACCCTGCCTTTAGGTCTAGCCCTTGCCTACCTCTCCAACCTCATTGTATGCCACACTTTCTTTTTCCCTTTATGTTAGACACACAGTTCTTGGTCTTCCTCAAGTATTATGCTTTCTTATCTTAGGAACTTCCATTTTATAGATTTTCTTTCTCTAGAACAGGAGTCAGTAAAATTTTTTAGGAGAGAGCGAGATAGTTTGCCAATTCCTGATCTAAAAGGCTAATCATCTAACCCCACTGCTTAGTGATTCAAACGTCATGTTCCACTGAAGCTTTTCTTAATCGATGTTAAGTGCCCTGCTGGGGACAGTGGCTCACACCTGTAATCCCAGAGATTTGGAAGGCTGAGGTGGGAGAATGGTTTGAGGTGAGGAGCTCAAGACCAGACTGGACAACATAGCAAGACCTAGTATCTACAAAAAGTTTTAAAAATTAAGCCAGGCATGGTGGTTCATGCCTGTAATCCCAGAGGAGGCCGAGGTAAGGGTATCACCTGACGTCAGGAGTTCGAGACCAGCCTGGCCAACATGGTGAAACCCTGTCTCTGCTAAAAATACAAAAATTAGCTGGGCATGGTGGCACGTGCCTGTGGTCCCAGCTACTTGAGAGGCTGAGGCAGGAGAATTGCTTGAACCCAGGAGATGGAGGTTGCAGTGAGCCGAGATTACGCCACTGCACTCCAGCCTGGGTGACAGAGTAAGATTCTGTCTCAAAAAAAAAAAAAAAAAAAATTAGCAGGGCATGGTGGTATGTACCTGTAGCCCCACCTACTTGGGAGGCTGAGGAGGGAGGATCCCTCGAGCCCAGGAGTTCAAGGTTACACTTCAGCCTAGGCAACAGAGTGAGATATTCTCTTACAAATAAGTTTTTAAAAAACAAGTCCCATTATTAAATGTACTTGTACCACCAAATGTATTTCTCCTTCATAGAACTGGTCATGATTGTACAGTTGGCAACATGGGGGTTAGGAGTGTCAACCCCCTGTACAGTCAAAAATCCATGCATAACTTTTGACTCCTCTCAAATTCAACTACCAACAGCCTACTGTTGACCAGAAGCTTTACTGATAACATAAATGGTTGATAAACACATATTTGTATATGTATTATATACTATATTCTCACAATAAAGCTAGAGAAAATATTAAGAAAATCACAAGAGAAAATACCGTTACAGTACTGTACTGTTATATATTGATGCCATAAGTTTATACTGTCTGTTTACAAGATGAATCATCTGAAATGATGGCAGCTGCAGCTGCAAACTTCAATCTAAGCTACACATCAAGCACTGCAACTTTTGCTTGTAATGTCATGACTTTTCTCTGCTTCTTGAAAGTACTTCCAACATCGATAGTGGCACTTCGTATGGGTCCCACAGTGTTATTCAAGGTTTATGGTATTGCACTAAACATGATGAAAAATGCACAAGAACTGCAATAGATCACTTGTTACTGCAATAAGCAATTTAGTGGAGAGAGAAACTGTTCACATGCAGATGATTTAGTACACACAGGGTTTTCAGTGGATACTTACAATACTTGAGCTCCTCGCAATAGCAACAGGAGGTGGTTACAAAATTATCACAGTAGTACAGTGTGTACTACAGTTAATTTCATGCAGTTATGATTTAATACTGCATCTTTACATTTTACATTTCTCTCAATTGCAAATGGTACCATGTATGATCTGTGTTTGTGTGTGTAAGTTTTGATAAATTTCAACTTTTTATAATAGAGTTGCATATATTTTATGGTAGTAAATGATAAAGACCAGTATCTACAGATATTTTATGTATTCATGACATACCTAAATTTAAAACTTCTTTTCATTATTTCTAGGCTACATGGTTTATCTGCAGGTTTTTTCAAACTGTTGCAAATCTCCAAAAAATTTTCCAATAAATTTATTGAAAAGAATCTGTGTATAAGTGGGCCCAGACAGTTCACATCTGTGTTGTTTAAGGGTCTACTATAATTAATTAAACAGTTGTGAAATTCTTTTGCTAACATCCATCTTCCCTATAAGGATATAAGCTCCATTAGAGTGGGAACTATATCTACTTTGCTATTTTATTCCAGCATGTGGTTGAAAATGTGACACACAGTAGCAATCACTCACTCACTCACTCACTCACTCAATCAATCATTGTTGAATGAATGAATCATTAATCTGCTACCTGACCTTCATTCGGCACATTTGTCTTTCTTAGGTTTAGTTCTCCATCTGGAAATGGAGATGATAAATACAGCTACTTTCAAGACTGCTTCAAGGTACATAAGGTAACAAGTGTGAGAGCATTCTGAGAACTCGAAAGCAATACACAAATGCAAGAAAATAAATGGAAAGCTGCTCCAGGTGCACAGGACTGGGGCAAAGGCTGGCCCAATGGCCAAATCCTCTGGCTTGTTTTGTTGGTCCTCTAGCTAAGAATGGTCTTCACTTTTTCAAAGGGTTGTAAAAAACACAAAACAAGGAAGACTATGCCACAGAAACTATGTGTGGCCTGCAAAGTCCAAAATATTTACTCTCTGGCCCTTTACAGAAAACGTCTGCAGACCCCTGGCCTACAGAAGTGCCTGGGCTTAAGTAAATATTTTAATAGTGAATGAATAATTATTACTTTGCAAATATATGCATATTTTGGTATTTTGATAACTGACAAGCAGTGCCATTATCTGACTGCCTGTCTTCCATTCAATAAAGCAAGTAATTAACATAAAAATACCTCCCCCCTCCCCAGGCTAATATGTTACTTTACATTTGAAAAATACAAGCAGTCTATAAATACTTTCATTTCCTTCAATTATATCAAGAACTGTTTTTGAAACAGAGAAGGCAGGGATGACTGGGAAATGGTGTGGGGATAGAGAGCTGGAGGCCACGCGATCTGTGTCCCCTGGAAGGGTGACTGCTATCATTGGGCACCCGGCTGTCACGTGGATGTCCAAGTCCATAGAAACCTATTCACTGTCTGCTGTGAAATACTGAGATTATTTTCTCCCCAGGGAATCCATTATCACACAGAAATGAGAAATGGCACATGGATAAAAAATAATAAGAGGCTGTGCTTACTGCCAAAAAAAAAAGAAAAATCCCCAATACTGCACAAAAAGAAAAGGATTTGGAGTCATAAGATCAAGATTCAAGTCTGAACTCTACCACTTATTCCATCTGTCACTTTGAGCAAACCTATTAGCCTCTCTGAGCTGAATTTCTTCATCAAGAAAAAGAGAATAATCATTGATGACATTTAGTGGGTGGCCTTTATGAGCCATGTGTTTTGCTATATTATATTCAATCTTTCTATCAAAATGCAAAGTAGATATGATTAGTGCCAATATATAGGTGAAGAAACAGTCACTCAGAGAACTTGAGTGACTTGCTCAAAGTAACGCCAATAGAAAGAAGCAAATGTTTTGTTTGTAGCCAAGTTCTGACTCTAGCAATGCTATTAGTGCAACCTCTGATAAGATGTTTAACCTCTTTAGACCTACTATCTGCTTTACCTTACAAAAAGCATATGAAACTTAATTTCTAGGACAGATGATTTGAAATTCCTCCATATTGCAATATTACCAACTTACGTCTTAAAGGAAAACGGCTTTCCTCCATTCTTCCATGTCAAATCTAATTCTATGTCTTCAGAGACTACCAAAAAGAGGATGTACTCTCCTCTTTGTATATAATAAGAACAATGTAAATTAAGGAAGCATAAATACATAAAATAAAAGTATTACATTTTGAGCATGTCCCGAGTGGCATAATGATGATGAATTCTACTTATTCCGCAGCAACGCCCCTTCTGCGTGTAAACCAGACACATTCAACACGTGACACGTGAGTTGATCATGAAACCTTGATTACCTTTGCTTCATTATCTCATGTACTCTCCCATGCTGGACACACTGTTCCTCCAGTTCTTCATTTCTTTTCTGTAACTTTCCCAATTTATCATATGTATACCTTTTTTCTTGACTGAGTTGAGCTATTTCAGATCTAGAGAGGTGAAAACACAAAAATAATAGATGTTAAAGGTTCTTATTACTAGGGCATATTGTTATTATATAACCTTAACATTATCTTAAACTCCGTACTTAAACATAATAGTACAATGAAAACTATATCCTTTGCAAAAGAAAATATGTCAGAAACGGCAAGATACATTGTAGAGACTCGTGTGTTAGACAGAAAAAGGAATAACAACTTATTCTAATAGAAATGGCTTCCCTAAGGAACAAGACAAAAATGATAATGATTAAATCTCTCTTTTTTAAAAGACTGTCGTTCATTTAACAAATACTTACTGAGTGCTTGTTATAGGCCAAACACTATGCTGTCAAAGAAGAAACCCGAGGCCTAATTTCTATCACAGAGTTTCTTTTAATTAACACAACCAGCTTAATGGCACGGTTAAAATAAAAATAGTTCTTTAATGGTTAATTTTATGTGTCAACTTAGTTGGGTCATGGTGCCCAGACATTTGACCAGACATTATTCTGGACACTTCTGTGAGGGTGTTTTTCAGATGAGATTAACATTTAAATTAGTAGACTTTGAGAAAAGCGGATCGCCCTCCACCTCGGCGGGCTTCCTCCAATCCACGGAAGGTCTTAACAGAAAAAAGATTGACCTCCCCGAGCAAAATGGCAATATCCTGTTGTTCGTGTCTTAAACGACAATCCAAGTCTCAAAATTTGAAGATCACAAAGATGTTTATCCAAGAAAAATTATATTCCTTTCCTTGTATTAAGTAAACTCTAAATTCCTGCCTACTGCCACCATCTCCCCACGCCCTAATGCCTAATCAGTTAGAATGGAGAGTTTAAAACTCTTGTATATTATGAGTCGTTTTCGGGTTAATAATTGGTTTGTTTCCTGAAGACTCCTGACATAAAATTAATTCCCTTCAAAGAAAGGATTCTTCCAGTAGGCAAGATAGCCTTTTCTTCCTGGTCACGAAAGGATTTGGATTTGCTAAGGGAAATTTTACTTTACAAATTGTTCATCCCAAGGACCAGGCTGCTCACGTATATGGGGCAAAAACTCTTGCTTTTAGTTCACCTCATTCTTCATTTTGTTTTCCTCTTGGTTCAAATGTCATCCCATGGGAAGCTTTGCCCTGATTAATACCTTGCAGTTCTCAATATGTCAGCATGTTTTTTGAAGCTACCTCTAGCCTTTATGCATACATTAGCTTATAATTTATTCTTTTAAATTGTGCTCTGTGCCTTGTCTTTCCTACCAGATTCTGTATGAGAGCATGGATTATCTCATTTTCAAGTTCAGATCAAGTGCTCAATCTACATTTGCTTCTCCTAATAAGAATCTACCCATATTTGAAATAGTCCAAAAGGAGTTAATAATGACTTATGTTTCTCCTTTCAGAATCACATACGATACAAAAGAATTTAAAGGCAGTTACAATAAATTTTTGATCTGGTATCCCTTCCAATCCATTCACTAAAATAAATTCCAAAAGAAGAAAAAAAAAAATCCTTAAACCAGATTAGAAAAAAATGCAGAACACTGATCTTTACTCAGGCACTTTCCAAGCAAAAGGCACTTTTAAAAAGAAAAATCACAAAGAAAAAAATAGATTTTACAATACAAAAATACAAAACTTTTACACATAAAAAAATCATATATTTAAAATATATCCTAGATTTGCGTGAGAGTATTCATTGTAGCACTGTTTCTAGAAACAACCTTTCTTTGCAACCCATTATCTGGAAACTTAACCAAGAAATCTATCCACAGGAGCCTGGTTATGTTACTTATTAATCTGATAATGTGACTATTTATAAGTGATATTTATTGATCTAAAACTGTGACATATTTGTAAAAAAGAGAAAACATTAAAAGTCAGCATGTATGATGTGATTTCATTTTATAATTTAGAAAAACATTTTGACATGTATACCAACTATTAATACTGATTATTTCTGGATGGTAGGATCAGGAACGTTTTCTCTGTTCTTTATTCATCCTTTTCCATACTTTCTAAATTTGTAAAAGAGATATGTATTTTATTTTTTAAAAATAAATTCATTCTGATTTTGAAACAAAATCACAATAAAACAAAATGCAGATGTCACTGGTGGGGGAGGTTGTGTGTGGAAGGAACAGGGAATATATGGGAATTCTGTACTTTCTGTCCAGTTTTGCTATGAACCTAAAACTGCTCTAAAAAATAAAGCTTACTAATTAAAATCAATGTAAACAACAGGAAATCATTTACAAAAATAAGACAAACAAACATTAAAAGCATCATTTAATGAAACACTAACTGCACTCTCCATCAAAATTCCAATTAAAAATATAAGAAATATTTAAAATATCTACAGAAGAAACGTAAGTGATCAATAACATTTATAACATATTCAATTTCACTATTATTCAAAAAATAGCATAACAAAACCAGATACTACCACCAAATATTTACTGCATGCCACTGTATAACACATAGTGAAATCCATCCTTTACATTCATGATCTCAATTACTCCTATAAGGTACTTGTAAGGGTTTATTTTCTTTTCTCTGTGAGGTTAAATATGAAGTTTAATGACTTGCCTAAGGTCATCCAAGTAGGCAAGCCCAGATATAAACACTACTTGGTCCACCTCTAGAGGGGTAGTTCCACCCACTGTGTGATATTGCTTCTCATTCTTTTTTAAAAAATCTCACTTCTTTGTAATGTTATTTACTAATATGGCTACATATACAGTGATTAGAAGTTAGTGCAGTACTTAAGCAAGGTAAAACACATTAATACCCTTAAAAGGATTCATAGTCTTGGACTAGCAATTAAGGAAACAATAAAAAATTTAGACTTAGGTACAAAGTTTTTGTTGTATTATTATTCATAATGGTTAAAAATTAGAAGCATCGTAAGAGCCTAATAATTCTTATCCATGCAAATCATTTAATAAAGTTTTGTTTTCAG
The DNA here is from genome assembly GCF_000951035.1 of Colobus angolensis palliatus. NCBI lineage: Eukaryota > Metazoa > Chordata > Mammalia > Primates > Cercopithecidae > Colobus > Colobus angolensis. Next base: position 5,341,016 of record NW_012117377.1, on the reverse strand, counting down.
AGTATTTACTGATATAGAAAAATGTTCATTAGATATCAAATGAAAAAGCAGATGCAAAACTGTATATACAGTGTAATCTCAATTACAATATAAATGTACACATACATACACATGAAAAATGGCGGAAGGGAAATATGTCAGAGGTAAGAATAGTTATCTCTGGATGGTAGTGGCACAGGAAATTTTCCTTAATTCTTCTTTGTATTTTCCAAATTCCCTGCAATGAGGATGTCTTACATAATCACAAAAATACAAATGTTATTTATAAAGTACGTATCACTATCAAGTGTGTTATTGCAACAATCTTTTTTTCTGCTTCGCATATTTTTGTTTTTTTCTTTATTTATAATTGTAATTTGCCTACCAACTTCCACTTCTCAATAAAAATTTGACACATATGCCTGCACGTCATCCTTTTTCTGTCTGGAGTTCACGATATATTCCTAGAACAGTAGTCTGCAAAGCTCAAAGAGTAAACTTACAAGTTTTCTGTTAGTTTGGAGATACATTTCTGGTATGATTATCCTGTGTCATATAAAAGGATAATTGACTCTAATTCATTTTCACAGAAAATTTAGGCAATTTCTGGCTTTGCAGAAGCATGAACTTTCCCCTGTATTTTTATATACCAGTTATATTGTATAATTGCATTTGCATGAAATATATTTTACTACTACAATTCAGATTAAAATGATAATTGCTTTCAAAGGGAAATATAATATCTTAATTTTTTATTCTTTTAGGTTCTAGTTTGACTTTTGGTAACAATTAGCAGAGGCCAATATCAGTCTCCTCTTGTAGAAAATATAATTTTTATAGTATCCCAACCTAACATCATGTAAACATGCAAAGGAAAAAAACAGTTCAATCGGGTGTGTGTTCTTCACCTCAATTAAACTCACACAGTTGGATACCTACTGTTGCCAAAACAGTAATATAATTTATACATTATAGTCCACACAGTAAAACTACACTAAAAGTCATTTAACAATATTTATAACACCATAAAGTACAGTGTTAAAATATATGAACTGCAATATGTACCAAAATTATAAAATTTGTTTCTCATCATCAGTGATTAAAACCAGGATCATTGCTCTAGCCTCAATACTCACAACCCTGGTGACAGATTAGAATTCAAATCTTAATGATCAATTTACAATTAACAAGATAGAAGTGAAACAAATTAAACCAACCATTATATATAACGATACCCCATGGACTCCCATTGTTCCTCTTAATTACAAAACGCAAATCACAAATACACAATGGGCAGTGTTAGATATCAGTCCACAAGCCTCACAACCCAGAAAGTGACAATGACAGAAAAGAAGGCAGCAAAACCACATAGACCCTGGTTCTACACTCTATCCGGTTCTTTTCAATGTGCAAGTGGTGGAAGCTAAAACCTAGCACACACTTCTCTCCACTCTGTGGCTGGCAGAGGCTCACTCCTTGCCAGCACCCAATCCTTCCAAGCTCTCCCAGGCCAGGTGTTAGATAGCACTGCAAACTGCACTGCAACGTTTTACTGCTGATTCATCTAAGTGCGTGGGGAGAGAGAACACCTCCTTCACTTTGATAAAGAAAAATCACAGTTGTACCAAAGATATTTAAATAGCTCCGTTTACCTCCCTCAAAAACAACCCCATAACTGTAATAAGCTCTCAGAGTACTGGGGAATACAGAAGGAAGGATAGCGAAAGTTTATGTGAGCTTCAACTAAAATCAGCCAGAATGCCTGCCTGGTGCCAATTAAAAGCAAAATGGAATTAATTCTCTTGCCTGATGGTCAAAAACAAGCTATATAAAATGCACAGAATCGGCAGTTCACTTTAAGTTTAAAATGGGACGTGCCATTCACAAATGCCAGAGTTACAGACACCACTACGTGCAGTGTGGACTACACTCAGTGCGCAAACTACTGTGCTCATCACTATGGAGGCTTCCAGAAAACAGCAGCAGTCATCACTGCCATAATGCGATGTACGGTCTACTTGGGGGAAAACATATACAACAGACCCACACACGGAGGTACCATTTCAAAACATTTTCACAGAGCAACAGAGCAGCCTAGCATGAGGCAGGGGCAGAGAGTAAGGGTGTACGTGCCCACCGAGCCCGCACGGTCAGCTTCCCCATCATTCTGCATGGGCTCTAGTCAAACGACTAGACCTGTTTAAAAGCTTGTTTTAAATGGTAGGAATCCATTTGTTTAGTTGGTATTTTGAATAACACAAGACTCTTAGAGTAATGTTGCTAGTAACAGAGGAGGGAAAAATATGTCTTAATTATTGTTCAATACAAAATAAATACACTTACTTTCAAGAAAAATTTTACTGTAATACTCTGAGGGAAAGCTGGACCAAAATTACCATACGGATTGGATAAATATAAAGTTGGAGACTGAATTTCCACAATGACAAAACTTTGGAAACTCCAAGATTTTCCTTACCTCAAAGCACAGGGAACATTATTTATCCCAATAGTTTGGCGTGGGGTACGCAGAGGCACACTGCTGGAGGGCTTCTTCAGGGTTTACTACATTAATAACTTGTATTTTAAAAGAAGCAGTTTGAGCCCTTCAAGTTTTGTAGGTGGTTTCAAAGCAGAAGGTAACATCACATGGAATGTTAAATTTAACATGAATGAGTTATTGAAAATGTCGTAGTAGGAAGCCAGGGAGAAATGAAACCAGAACTAAAAGAAATTAAGAACAAACAACCCTAAAAAGCACAATTTGTCCTATTCACTACTCTCTTGTGAGGTGCACAAAATGCACTTTTCGCAAGTTTTAGGGGCGCTTAAGAGTTTTAAAACTAGTAAGTAACAATTTATCAAGTGTTTACTACTTGCCAGGCCTTGGTTGAGACAAATTGTAAAGTTAGAGTAGGTGCCTGTTTTAATTCATCAGAGTTACAAAATACAACTAGATCCACATTTTCCTGATCTGACTGTTTTAAAAAGGCTTTCATTGTGGCATAGACTTATGCCCATCAGCAAATGACAGTCAGATTTTCCCTGGCAAAGACAATAGCTATGTAAAGTGATACCCAAATTCCAGTGAAGACCCTTAAAAATGCTATTGTGAAAACAATAGCAGCTACTGTGTATTACGATGTGTCAGGCATTGTGCTAGGTACTTGATAATGTGTATGTATGTGTATCTATATATATAATTATAATTCCCATAACAATCCTGCAGCGTGGCTTTAGAAATGTTTTTACAGAAGGAGAAGCTGGGGTTTGGGGAGATGAGGCGATGTACCCAAGGTTACAAAGCTCCAAGTGAGAGAGTAAGATTCAAACCTAGTTCCTCTGAATTGCCACGTGTTCTTTACTGCACACTGCCAGTCATCAACAATGGAACAGACTGGCATCAAAAGTCAGATCAGGAGGTGCAAATAGCACCACACCTATTTGTTTCATTCATTCATCATTTATTCATTAAGTGCCATCTACGTGTCAGATACAAAAGAATACATCCAATTTACAAAGCAGTGTTCAGGAGCTGGAGGAACCAGAAGCAGGAGAAGCAGTAGAGGTGCTGAGTTAGACCAGTACAGGCCAAGATGACAGATCTAGAGGAGGAAAAAGAGGGCCTAGGGGCAAAGAGTAAGTTAACTGTTACATGCCAAGGACGCTTACTTCTCCACAGAAATTTAAAGGTTAATTTTTCCTTCCCAAACTTTCTCATCATAACTACTATGACTTGAATTTTCTTTAGCAATAAATGTAAAATACTATAATTACTGTAAGAAAGAACATATACTTTGGAACCAGAAATATCTAGGTTAGTACCCTAGCTCTCCCACTCACCAGTTATTTAAACAGTTTTGGTTTCCTTATCTGGAAGATAATAATTTCTGTCTCAAGTTGTGGTGAGAATTAAATAATATATACCAAGCACCTTTTGTCTCTTTCATATAATAAATTTCCCTAATTATGTTTCCTTGGAGAGCAAGATCAGTCATCATTCACAAACCAATTTTAGACCTAACACATTTATATAAAGCCCAAATTAGTATCATTTTATCCCTAAATGATATAATCTGGTTTGTTTGCTTCTAACAAATTACCTTGGACCTATGTGGTGCAAATCAAGTATTTCTGTTTAAGAATAGCTACTGTAGATATTTTATGGGTCTCTTTCACGACAAAATCATTTAGTTTTCATGGTCAAATCTCCTTGAAATATCTGGTATTTTGGCACCTAGGTTTTCCCCTACCAAAATACAATCTTAGTATATGCTAGGAAGGTGCGCATGTCAGAGTACATTCTTGGTGGTTACAGAAGCCTCTGCCTTCCTGTGAGCAGGGAGAGTTGGATGCACGAGCCCTCTGATTCCCCAAAAGATTCAGGGATGGGGGTTCTATCAGCTAAGACAGCTTGTTGATGCAGGATCCCAAGATGGAGCTCAGAGTGATCAGATATGCCCTGATCCTCCCGGAAATCCTTTCCGAATGAAACATTTAAGTGAGCAGTTTGTTTGCTAAGACATATTTCCTGCTCTCAATAGATCTACGTAAGTTTCAGAAAAATACAGAAGACAAGACACACAGGCTATTTTTTCATTATCATATAAAGTAATATTTGACATCGTATCAGTTATGTGAATATTGCCTTCTATAGTTCAATTTCAAGTGATTCTGTCCAATGCCATTCATTGACAAAAGAAGAAACTATAGTCCAAGTAAGTCAAATACATTTGTCCAAGATGATTCAGTTACTGTCGGAGCTGAGATGAGGAGTCAGGCTTCTTGCAGTTTAGAATATAAAATAATTTATTCATTGAGATAATCTGACTAGAAAGTGTGTAGAAAAAAGTCATTAAGATTCCAATCAATGGATTTATAAAAGAGTAGCATGCCTATAAAATGAATGATGGCTGTTCTATTAAAATATAACAATTTTAGGAGAAGAGAAGAATAGTTTTGGTGTGTTTATTTCAAAGTACCATCTACTTTCATTTTTATATATACACATTTCATCTGTTATCATTTAACCTAAAGATAGCTTTTGTGTTCATGGTGAATTGTAACAATAGATTAAAATGTGTTAACCATACCAATGTAAGATTTTATAACTGCTTGATTTATCTGCATCTTCATGTTATTACCGTATTTTCTTTCCTGAAATTTCAGTTTTCAATTCTAAACATTAAAATGTTAAATAATAGTACACACATCATCATGAAAAAACATAAAAGTGTATGGACAATTAAGAAAATGTCCCTATGTAGAAAATATTTTCCAAGAAAACATCAGCAGGTACTTAATTTGGACATTATCAAACAGGGTAAATGCTGTTTGTCAAGGAAAAATTAGAGTCATCCACAAACAGTGCTCTTGAAAGTATTCTATAACATCACCTACCTGGTTTTTTGAGAGATTTGTTCCAGTTTCTTGGCTAATGTACAGCATTCTTCCTTTAACTTTGTCAAAAATGTATTCTGGGAGGTCAGCAACAAATACTGTTCATTTTCTAGAAATAACAATAAACCCCACCAACAGAAGATGTTTATGGTTGTCGCTCTGCAGTGCTTCCATACATAGAGTGGTAAAGTGCTTAGACCCCTACACATTTCCAATAAGCCACTAGATCACCTTCAGTGTCCTAAGTCAAAGGACTTATCATCTGGAAAGACACTCAATCTTGGGAGTCGTTTATTTTCAACATAAGTATACACCAGAAATACTTTTTATCAGACCAGCTTGGTGTAACATTTTGACATGTTAATAAAGTGTCGAATACCTCAAGTGGAAGCATAGACACTTATATCTTTGTAATATGCAAGATATTATATTTTAATTTAGACAATTTTACTATAAACAGTGTGTCAAAAATTCTCACAACCAGATAATTCAAAACTAAAATCATCGAGGAATTCTCTTCTACACTGTAATTCATGCTTTGCTTCATATTTGCACACATGGTTTACTACCACCCCCCCAATCTTGCATACACTTCTCTAATTGTGAAGGTAAAAATGTGTATTTTCTTTAGAATTTTAATTTCATTGTCAACAGCATGAGCTTCAATGGAGATCCGGTCAAAGAAATTGAAAACGGTGTGATTTTGTGTGTGTGTACAAAAGGAAATGTTCTTAAGATGGTTTTAACCTTAAGTTAAATACACTCTAATCTAGTGCTTAGATTCTGCCCAAGACTGTGATCACTAGGATCATGCTAGCAGTGGGGGCAAACAATAATTTATCCTCCAATTTCCTCTTTTTGTTTTTAGTGGAGAAACATCTACTAAACCTGGTGAATTTTCGTTTCTTCTGGCCAAATGCTGTTAGAAGAAAATCTCTACTGAAAGCGCTAGAGGGAATTATGTGAGTCAATATGACATTTGCCTCTTCATAAGTAAATAGATTATTTAATGGCTTGCATGTTAGCAATGTTTCACCCACAGGATAAGAAATAATTTTTACTGTACCATCAAATACAATATATTAATACGTTAAATCATATGAAAATTACCTCTAAGCGTAAGTTTTAAGAGTCCTTTATTTCTTTTCAATTTTAGCCAATGATTGGCAAAAAGCATATAGCATACAAATCAAAATAAATCAAGGCACTAAAATTAAGCAACATTTTTCTGGAAGAGACAGGATCAATTAAACTTTTGTTTTAATAGTACAATCAGTGTGGAGTATGTGGCGTGGAATTATAATGACTGACACTGTCTTGTTTTGACTAACACTGTCTGTGAACACACAACTCAAAAGTGAAAGAAACTACATAATGCTCTGACTGAACAAATCAAACTGTCTATTTTCAAAGTGCATTTTACTTTCAAATTAAAGGTAAAGAGTTACTGGCCAACTCAGTCTGCAGAATAGTGCCAATGTGATGAAAGATGGCAATTTTTAGCCAAGCTGCCAGCTGTGGTCAATGCCTTGTATTAGTGAATTTTAACAGCAGTTGTGGGAACTTGAAGAATGCAAAGGATTAAACATCACTCTAGATTGGGTTGGGGGAGGTGGGGAAATCATACAAATGCTAAAAATGTTCGAAGCTGCAAAGATTAAATAAAGGAACATATCAATTTGGAGCCACTGAATTACATCCAGCTGCGACAGTGAATTAAGAACCGATTAATGGCTAAAGCTTTTCTCCAGTTTGGATGCTGAAGCAAACTCATTAGGCTTTTAGAGTAGCTATAATGTGTGTACTGTGGGAACTGTTCAATGCTATTCAGGAGACTCTAACTGTAAGCTCAGAGCATTTCCCGCAGAGCTTCTGATGCTATTTTCTTTATATAACATGTGTGCCTGAAAACCCAGCCAAAAACAAGCCCTTTGTTTTTCTACTTTGTTGTGGTCTCTCTCAGCTTTACGTTTCTTGAACACAGGTAAATAAACTCATAATCCAGATGGTGCAACAGATGTGAGAGCAGCACTCTGAAATCAACAGACAGTGGGCAATACTTTCCATTTTCTCTTTTAAACGCTAACTAATATGTAATTCGGAATCTCCGGTGTAGTTAGCATCTGCTCCCTTCGGCCAGCCAAAGGTTACAGGTGTTCCTGATGTCATTTCACAGTAAGGCGTGGGCCTGGCTTGTGAGCGAGTGCCCAGGCTCTAATCTTTCCCTACCACCTACCAGTTTTGTCATGCTGGGCCTCCATTTGCTGTATCTTCTGTGTCAGCTCCCGCTCTCTTTGCTGGGCCTGAAGGGCTTGGGCCTTTGCTTCCTTGCTAAAGCTCTGCTGAATGCTATCTTTTTCTTGTCTGCAAAACAGAGAGGAGACATACAGAAATTTAATCTGCAGATGCACAAACCCCCATCATGTCCCCTATAGACCAGAGAGAGCTGATACGGAGTAAATTGTTAAGCCTAAGAAGACAATGACCTTTCTATTGACCCTCCCCCACTTCAGAGGGAAAATCCAAACAACCTTCCATACAATGTTAAATACGTGCCACGGATGCAAATAGACTAAAGTATGCAGTGTCAAAAAATCACAACAACTAGATAAGGGTATTTTGTAACTTTAAAACACAAACCTTTTTTCTCTAACATTCTTAATGTTTTACACTACCAGTGAATCTTTCATCTTCTGAGTAGTCAGTATTTCCTAGAGACACTGGAACTCCAGGAACAGCATGATTCGATCCTTAAACAAAACTTAAATTCTTAAAACTAAGCTTTGTAGACCACTTCTGTTTTCACTCTAAACCTAAAATGGAATCTTAAACATAACGCAGGAGCCTCTATCTAGAGGCGAGTAAATGATTCTGCAGTGCCACATGCATGTTTTCACTAAATATCTTCACACATCAGGCCTTATAATGTGAACATAAATACGAATATGAATATGAATAACTTCCCCCAGCACTTCATAAGAAAATCCCTCGTGGGTCACAGTGAAAGAAATTGCAGGATGAAAAGCTTCTGTAGTCAGACAACTTCACATCGTACTGTGACGGGACACTGACTATCCCACTGGGTCAATAACCAAGCACAGTGGCTCCAAAGAGAGAAACTTCCTAAACAATTAGAACCTGGGGAATGCATAGGACGTCAATGTTGGCAGCACCGTGGATATACTGACAGTGTGTGTGTGTGCATGTACATGTGCCCACACACACACACACACACACACACACACACACACACACACACACACACATTAGGATGGTTCCTCAAACTCTAAATATGGGTAAGTGATATGAGAGTTTCCTTCAATTAACTGACTTAGTTATTTCTAACTCCTGATCTCCTTGTGGGCATTTCTCATCCATGCTGCTTTAGTTTACTAATTGAGATATTTACTGCTTAGCCTTTGCCAAACTAAAAATAAACAATTCCATAAAGCTATCACTACTAGTCTATGTACCGCTGTGGAACTTCAATTCACTGGCTTCTAATTATAAAGCAACATAAGGAAAGCCTGTATTAAAATTGGTCAATGCATGTGGTAACGTTGTAGTGTAAAATTCTGGAATGAAAATACACCCACACCTCACTCAAATGGAATCATCGGGGGTCCATGCTAAATGTGAAATAAGGTCCTGTCTGGTACTTCTAATAACAACACCTCCCCCTGGGATGTGGTCCACGGTCTTACGTCGCACTCAGTTCCAAACTAGCATACACAACAAATGGATAGTCAGACTAGGCTACGTTTTGCCTCCCCAGTCACACTATGTATTTTCTGGTCATGGATCACTGCATATGTCTCCTCCTCTTCCTGGAAAGCCCCGCCACCTGCCCACTCAATCCCCCTGTAAGATGTATACATACCACTACCCCCTTCAGGCCTAGCTCAAACTTCTTCCCCTCTCCTTCCTCCCTCCTGAATTAACTATTCTTCCCTCAATGCCCTCAATATATGTTGTGTACAATGTGCAAAGATAGTATTTATCACACTTTAGTTATTGTTTTACATGCCTGCTTCCTTTGTCATCTTTGTCTCTATACCCTCGGTCCAGCTCAGTGCTTGGCACACAGGAAGTGGGCAGTGAATATTTCAGGATTGGATGTTGTTATACTCTTGTCATAGGGGAAAGGAAGGCTGCTATCTTTATGTGTAGCTGGAGAATCTGCTTAAGTCTTACATGAGGAGGCAAAAACTTTTCAGACATGTTAGAAAAAGGTGCTTGGAAGAGAATGGTTCTAATGGCTCTGCCAGTTGGAGACTATGCTGCTAAAGTAATCAGCTTTAAAAAAGCCCTGTGGACTCTAACCATCCGAAAGTCAGACCCCTCGCTGGGGCAGGAGACAGAGACAGAAACCTGGGGCTCTGCAACCCCTAACAATTGGGTGACATCAATGCATTCTCCAACACCAATACCCACCTGGGAGTGAGAGGGGCACTACTAATAATTATATCAAGATAACAGTCATAACGGAAACTACCCATCACAAACTTGTACTTACAGTTCCCCAGTGTAAAGGGGTTGTCAATCTCACCATCAGTTTTCAGAATAAGCTGCCTAATTACCGATATTCTAAAATGACTATAGGCTGGGCGCGGTGGCTCACATCTGTAATCCCAGCACTTTGGGAGGCCGAGGCAGACAGATCACTTAAGGCCAGGAGTTAGAGACCACCCTGGCCAACAAGGCAAAACCCTATCTCTACTAAAAATACAAAAGTGAGCTGGGAGTGGTGGTGCATGCCTGTAATCCCAGCTACTTGGGAGGCTGAGGCTGTAGAATCACTTGAACCTGAGAGGTGGAGGATGCAGGGAGCAGAGATTGTGCCACTGCACTCCAGCCTGGGTGACAGAGTGAGATTCTGTCTCAAAATAAATAAATAAAAATAAAAAATAAATTGACTATAGAAAAGAACTGTCATCATTGCAGTCCTTTTTATAAAATAAAACAAGTTAACAGACTTCTGCAAACAAATGTTGAGTTACACATCAACTGGTGTTTCCTGAATCCTTCCCCAACTTTCCCTCTATTTGGGAAACTATACATTAGGTTTCATTGCCTAGAAACATGATACAGTCTTGCTTTCCAACCTCCTTTCCCCTTCCACTTTCGCACGTTGCCTTCTCTCCCCTCTTGCAGGTTCTTTCTGACTTGGTAGGCTTTTTATAAATTCCCAGAATGTTAGAACTAAAAGGGAACCTCAAATGTGTTTCATCAAACCCTCTCACTTTACAGTTAGAAAAAAAAAAAACCTCCTAAAAAATCCCCAAGGGTCACAAAAGAATTTGAAGTCTGCTTATAAGTTGCACAGTGAATGATCTAAAGGCAGAGGTAGGGTTAAAATAGTTTTATTTAGGGAAACCTATTTTATAATACTCTGGAGCTCGGGTATGCAATCTTTTGGCTTCCCCGGGTCACACTGGGAGAACTGTCTTGGGCCACACATAAAATACACTGAAACTAACAGTAATGATTGCTGATGAGCTGAAAAAAAAAAGGAAAAGAAAAGAAAAGAGAATCACACACACACATAATCTCATAATGTTTTAAGAAAGTTTACCAGTTTGTATGGGGCTTCATGCAAAGCTGTCCTGGGCCGCCAGCTGGACAGCCTACTCAGCCTGCGGCCTCGATGGTTTTGAATGCGGCCCAACACAAATTCATAAACTTCCTTAAAACATTATGAGATTTATGCACGGGCCTTTTTGTTTTTTTCCTTTTTAGCGCATCAGCTGCCATTAGTGTTAATGTCTTTTATGTGTGGCCCACAATTCTTCCCCTTCTAGTGTGGCCCAGGAAAGCCAAAAGATTGGCCACACCTGCTCGAGAGGTAATACAATAATGGATTCCAAAAATTATCAAAAGCACTTAGGCATTCAGGGAACGACTAGAGAAGAATGTAAATCAATGCATGAAAGATGTATCATAACTCTCTTATGTGAAAGGCACTCTGTTAGGCACTGGGTCAAATAAAGATAAATAAGACATGCTCCTTGCCCCTAGTAGGGAGTTCAACATGGCCAAAGAGAAAGTAGATGGTAAAATACTTCGTAAGAAAGGTGCAAGGGGGAAAATTTACCAAAGCATAACAAAATGAGAGTCAAATCCAGCTAGGTATGAGAGCCTGGTGAAGGATAGTCAAGCCAGTCTCTCCAATTGGTTTGCTTTAATTCCCACTCAAAACACTGAGTAAAAAAGAATTTCTTGTTAGTTATGGGGCTGAAATATTTATTCGCAATCACTCAAAACCAGAAACAACTTAAATGTCCATCAACTGTTTAATGGATAAACTGTGGTATAGTCTTACCATGGCTAGGAAGAGTAGAAATAAAAAGGAACAATGCTACATACAGCACTTGGTTGAACCTCAAAAGTAGTACACGTAGTTTAAAAAGCCAGACACCAAAGACATATATTATGATGTCATTCACAGGCCATTCAAGAAAAGTAAACACTAGGGGATAGAAAGGAGATCCGTGCTGCCAGGATTTGGAAGGAGGAGAGGGGTACCAGGGAGCAAAAGGACACAAGGACACGTTTTGGGTTGATATAAATGTTCTTCTACGTTATGACTATGATCTTTCCACAATTCTATATATTTGTCACACCATCTTTACCTGCACAGTTAGAAACTGGTGATATTTTATTATATTTAAATTTACCCCAATAAAGCTGATTTTTAAAAGGAGCAACTCAGTGGCTCACACCTGTAATCCCAGCACTTTGGGAAGCCGGGGCAGGTGGATCACTGGAGTGTTGAGCCCAGGAGTTCAAGACCAGCCTGGGCAACCTGGTGCAATCCCATCTCTACAAAAAAAATACAAAAATTTGCCAAATGTGGTGTTGTGTGCCTGTAATGCCAGCTCTCAAGAAGCTGATAGAGAAGGATCACTTGAGCCCAGGGACGCCGAGGCTACAGTGAGCCATAACTGCACCACTGCACTCTAACCTGGGTGACAGAGTGAGACCCTGTCTCAAAAAATTAATTAATTAATTAATTAAAGGAGCAAATGATCTAGAGTAGGAACACCCACCTTTATTCTCCAAGTTATTCACATCACCTGCAATCCAGACATGTGTGGGCCATGTCAATGTTTTCTTCATAAAAATTCAGAATTAAAAGGAGTGAACAAGGACAGGCTAGGCCTCAAATACAGACTACATATACAGGGAGGCACAGTCACTCCTTTTTACCAATTATAGTTCTGGTTGATTGCATTTTCTGAAAATGGTCACAATGATATTTACCATCTCATTTTTTAGAAATGGGACTGAAGCATTAACCTTATATTTTTGATACTCAACTTTTTCATATCATTTATTATTTTAAATCTTGCAATTTAAAAAATGTTCATGTCACAGAGCAAAAATGATTTGTTAAACAGATTTTTTAAAGTATATTTTCTAATGACGTTAAATTTAGCTCAACAATGACCCTGGGACAGAAACAACGAAAGGCTCAAGTCTGGGAACAAGGACTGGGTAGTTGTGGTGTTGAGGCACCAATCCCACCTTCCATGTTCCTATTCACCTTTTTACTGACGTCTAAAGTTCCCGTGTGAGACATACAACTCTTTTGGTTAAAAGGTGTTTCCCTTTTAAGATAAAATATTGAGAGCTTTGTGATAGTAGCATCTAGGTATGAAAAAACTTGTGAGAATTTATAACATGCTTATTGGCTGAAAATCATTAAGGAATACAGATAGAAGGGGCATGGAGGTGCTGGGTACTGATGTGAGTTTAGACAGAAAATGTACATTTGTCTCAATATTGGTGCTATTAGCTTTGATAGCTTGATTAACATCACTGGTGTACCAGACGATATTTAATGAATGGCCTCCAGGGGGACAGGAAATCCCTCTTTTGTAGTATTTACCAATTTTCAGTGTAGACACTTCCACCATGCTCTACTGTAAGCTACCAAAGTGACATCACTGAATACCAAGTTGGGAAGAAGTACACATAACTGGCTCTCACAAGCTGGTACAAGTCAGACTCAGAATGTAAACAGTAGTTAGGTGAGCTCTCCCAGGCTTCTCTACTGTAAAGTTACTGCTTCCTCTTTGTATCAGGTTGGTGCAAAAGTAATTACCTTTAATGGCAAAAATCACAATTACTTTTGCTCCAACCTAATAAGTAAGACGTAATTTGTTGGGAGATGCTGAGAATATGCAAACATCCTATTCTTTACCAAGCTCTTACCTAATAGTTTTACATCCAAAAATGACTTTTTTGCTCCATCATTCTTTCTCTATTTTTTAATTAACATTGTAGTATAAGAAAGAGCTTTCCCTTCTCTATCATTTATTAATTCATTAATATCAGCACGGAGTCATGGATTCATATCATATTCAGTGGGTTATAATCCATTATGATTATTATTTTTATGCTCAATTTATCCCGAATTTTGCCAGGGGGAACCCTTTCAAGGTGGTTCCTATGTGACATCTCTATTATTCTTGTGACTTTCTATCTCCACAAAATGTTGCAGGCTCGTCTTGCAATGTCCTTGTACCAGTCTTGGAATCAGCATTTGAACAAGCAGCTCTTTTTGTGCCTTTAATGGGGAATGGTATTTAGAAACCAGGATCTGTCACTAGGTGGTGCTCACTGCTACTGCAAAATCATTGCTTCTAGGTCACCTTGGTGGACTAAGTCTGGATATAAATATACATATAAGTTGAAAAATGTCAATATAAATATAAATATTTATCTGTATCCTACAGGAATATATGCATACACATTCATACTGGTCTTTCCAATTACAAGTCAACAACATACATAGACCCTTATCTCCCTTTTTTCCATAATTGTAATTTTTTCCTCAGTAGTAAGAAACTTGGTTCCTATTATCCTCAACATACTTATCTGTTTGTTCAAACTTGGAATACACAGAAAGTAGTTTCAAAATTAATAATCTATGGAAAGCAAATCTACTAGCAACTAGAATTAAATATTTGCTTATAGTTTTGTTTTGTTTTGCCTTGGTTTTTGAACAAATGTATAGGAACTTTTTGAGTTTATTCTCTTTGTGCTCTGGGAAGATGACACCTTGAGAGGCAATGGAGTACAGCCAAAACTCACAGAGCTAGAGGGTCAGAGTATGGCATCCACCACCTTATCACCTGTGTGACTATAGACAAATAACTTTCTTTCTTTAATACCGGCGTTCTTCATTCAAGCAGAACAAAAAATCCAACCTTAAAGGACTAATCATTTTAAGACGCTACCAATTACTAATGTTTACACATAAGCTAAGGTCCTTACATGCATTCTTTTAGTTAATCCTCATACCAACCATAGAAAGTAGGTTCTCTTAGTATCTTCACTTTATAGATAAGAAAATGGGGGCCTAGAGAGGTTATACAGTATGTTCATGTTCTTTAGTTCTTAAAGGTTATACTCAGGAAATCCAGGGCTCTCTCACTCCACGGTGAATCACTATGCTTCAATCTCTTCTTTTATCAGGGATGTAGAGAAATGAGAGAAGGGTGAAAGGATAACAAGTTTCTACTTCAATTATCTCTATGGGAGTGTGCCATTTAATAGCCGTATTATCCATCTTAACAACCAAATCCCAAGCAACTAGTTCTCCTTCTTCTTTCCCTGCTGTCCTCTACGCTATTAGATTACTTTCTCCTACAATGACACCATCAATTAGTTGTGTCCTTCTTAAAGACATATATTCACCTTTGCAAAAACATTGAAAGGTACCACAAACACATCTCCTGCCTCAAGTGGCCACAGGCTCTAGAAAAGATGAGACGTGTGCATCAATCTGGAATGTGCATCAAAATGGAGTCCATGGAGAACAGAAACCTTCGTTTTGCTCACTAATTTATCCCCAGAATCCGGAATAGTGCCTGGTATACAGTTGTGTGGTCAATGAACATTTGACGAATGAATAAACAAATGAATGAATGATCAACTGCTAAAAGACGGGAAGTACTAAGTATCCTCACAGGGGTAAGTATCACCCTGTCTCCTGACTACAGTCAGAGAATGTGATAAGATAATCCCTATTTTTGCCAAGAATTTATTATTATTATTATTGGCAATAAAACAAAACAAAAACAATAATAAAATTGGTAGCTAGCACGATGTCTTCCATGTTTGAGAAGAACCCAAAATTCTATGCTTATTTACGGCTAACAGGGGCTATATTCTCTTATTTGAGCAAATGTAGAACTACTGAGAAGAAACAGAAAGGAAAACACAGGAATGAGATTCTGGAATCTCTACTTCCTTAAGTATGCAAAAGACTTAATGGCATCATACATATTTCCTGGAGTAAATTACTTCTATTTTCTTCACTGCAAAGTATGTCAGAACTTCAAGCACAATGTTGAAAGATGAGTTATCAGATCAGAGAATGAGTCATGTCTAGGGAGGGAAGCAGAAACAGAAAGGAGGTCAACTTCTTTCAAGGGAATATACACAAAAGAAAGGAAATATTTAACAGAAACATCTCTAAAAATAATTTTCCCTCCAAAAATGTTCTTACAGTATCTCCAAAATAATTTGAAAACTTACCTTCAAGGCAAAAGACAGTACAGTAGATGAGCTATTGCCTGTTTCTATTACATATGCACAATCCCATTTACGTTTAAAACAAAACCGCAGACTCTTACTATCAACTCCAGTTACTATCACATCATCCTTTGCATGTCTGTACTTTCTATTTTAAAAGGCACATTCAAATGCACCGACCTCGCTATTCTTCATAACATCTCTATGGGGCAGGGAGATGGAACAGATATTCCTGTTTGATAGATAAAGCATCTCAAACTCAGGGAATTAAGAGATTTTTCTCAAAGCCATGCAGTATTAGTAAGTAGCAAAGCTGGAATCCAAATCTGTCTCCTCACTCCAAGTCCAGTGTTCTTTCCATTCCATGGCACTGCCTCACATGGGGTTTGTTTAATCAAACAGTGGATTGCGCATCCATTCAACAAATACTTAAGCAACTACTTTGTGCCAAGCACAAAAGTATGGGGATGCATCAGTGTGCAAGATGTAGACCACGGCCTCAAAGAGTCTATGGTCTAGTGAACAAAATAAACGAGTTTTGGGGAAAAAAAACAACTCATGGTATAGTAAATATTAAAGTAGGGCTAAATTCCTACCATTATACAGGTGGAAAGGATAGGAATTGGGGAGTGGCTGGGGACAGGGAGGAAGGATTTCAGGAAGCTTAAAAAAAAATCAGAAGCTTAAAATATGAGTAGTAATCTGCTATACAAAGAATATAAAGAAGATTATTACAAGTGAAGTGGACAGTTTGTGCAAAGACTCAGGGTGGAGAGAGAACCAGGTGCCCCGAGAATACTGCAAACAGTTTTGGCATGGCTGGATGCTGGAGGGTATATAATACCGTGAACGGTTTTGGCATGGCTGGATGCTGGAGGGTATATGCTGTGGGGCAGCAGTGCGCAGTTGGTGGAGGGGAGATTATTGAAGAAAGACGAGACTTGGAGATGTAGGCAGGAGCCAGAACATGAAGCTATTTTTAAGGCCCTCGTCCTGAGGGAAATAGGGAGCCAATGTAGGGTTTTAAGCAGCGGAGTGTTATGATCACACTCATGCTTTAGAAAGATCACTCTGGCTGCAGTGTGGGGAACAGATGGGGAAGGGACAACATTAGAATCAGGGAAAGCACTTATTACTACAGCAATAGTAAGAGCAATTTCTGTAACGGTTTCTTTAGATACAGTAGATACCACAGGTAGATACTGAGACTGAACAGCCTCAGTGCATTTGATAATGCACACTTCATTACTTTTCAGTCTTCAAATGTTTTCAATAGCTCAGGGTGCCCGATGCATTAAGTGATTGCATGGGGCAAAGATCCTGAGAGAGTAAAGTGCCACCATATCCTACTGTAGAACACTCGGTGCCCAATTAATCACCCTAAATGATAAGGACAAATACACTACTATCTAAAATAAATTCGATCATGATTTTGCCTTTGTATCTTCATATTTTCAAAAATTCATGTTTTCCATTTCAATTTGTCTATATAAACTAATGACTTTGATGCATTCTTGGCTTTCATCTCTGAAAAATATCACTTGGTCTACAAATTCCCAGTAACTAATCCCTCTGATGAGTAACTTCAAATCAGGTATCAGTAGGATCAATATGCATTCTAGTGGCATTTCTATCACATGTCAATGGAAATTCATTATTACCAAGTTGTAGCATAATTAATTGAAAAGTTTCTATTCTATTACTAAAATGTTTTACAAATTAATTTCTAGGGCATATTATTAAATGGGGGACATGTTGGTTCCCTTGTGGCTATAAAATTTATTCAGAAATATGTATAATAGTAAGAATTATAATTTAAATACTTTTATTATATTTTATGAATATGACAGAGTAACGCATCATGTATCTAGAATGTTGAGAATATGTTCCACATAGGAGAATTTTCCAGGCATTAGATCCATAGAATTCTGACCATTTGCAGTAGAAATATGTCTAAAATGTGTTAATTGTGTCTCTGTTTTCTTAAGCAAACTATACCAAATACAATAAGCTCTCCTTAATAATTAAGGTTCATAATTTAAAACAAGGTAGGCCTACGTACTGTTGCTATTCCTTCTGCTAGTGAGCGCCTATGGATCATTGCTCATTGCCAGATCTTTAAGTGCTTAATAGAGTGGCTAGAAACAGAAGGCACTCAATAATATTCATTGCAAGAAAGGTCTCAGATGTTATTCTAAAGAACCAAAAGCATACTGGTCTTCTTATAATTTTTTATTGGTTGGTTTGCTGTCATTTGCTGCCATGCTTTTTGTTTTGTTTTTAATTTTTTTCCTTTTTGCTTTTTAACATCTAAAAGTGTGTCACGATAGTTCCACAGATGCTGCACAGACAAGTGCAAGGGCTTTGTAATCGTTACTTGCTTCTTAAAAGTGCTTTTAAATGTATGCCTCAATTTACAGCTATATTTCAAACTAGCCAGAAGTCTAAGTTTGGGCCAGGCGCGGTGGCTTACACCTGTAATCCCAACACTTTGGGAGGCCAAGGCGGGCAGATCACCTGAGATCAGGAGTTCCAGACCAGCCTGGCCAACATGGTGAAACCCCATCTCTACTAAAAATACAAAAAGTAGCCGGGTGTGGTGTGTGTGCCTGTAATCCCAGTTACTCAGGAGGCTAAGACAGGAGAATTGCTTGAACCTGGGAGACGGAGGTTGCGGTAAGCCGAGATTGAACCACTGTACTCCAGCCTGGGTGACAGAGTAAGACTCTGTCTCAGAACGAAAAAAAAAAAAAGAAGTCTAAGTTTGAGTAGGTGGGGAACTTCTGTAATAAAGACAGTAGAATTTTCATTATTGCTGAGATGGTGTGCCTTTGGTCAAGCATCCAACATGCATGTATACAGAAATTACACCTGTGTTCTATGGACTAGTAACCTTGACTTGGCAACAAGACCACTGCAGCCCATTTTTAAAGCCTGATTGAGAACTCTGTAACCTCTCCATCTTTGCACACAATTCTAGAGCACTATATTTACAGAAGAAAAAAACCAACTGAGCCCAAATTTTCTGATTCCTACTCCACTATTCTCACTCTTCTAAATAAGAAAATTCTTGTTCTTGATACAATAAAGTCACTTTCTTCATCAAAACATTTTGCCTTTTAGTCATTTTATGATTTAACATTATTTCTATTTGACTTTGTAATACTTGCTTGAAACTATTCTTAGCTACATCCTTAATTATTTCCTCTGCTTCAATAACCTGGGTCTGCTGGATCTTTCTCTTCCTCTAGCCATTTCTTAGTATTCATCCTCACCATTCCTGTAGCTACAGAGCTGCCCTTTCCATTCCTGGAGACCTGCTTCTTCCAGCCTTCTAAATCTATCTTCAAACTAATTTCTACAAGGTAGCCTGCCCTGAGTATATTTAAACCAGAGGACTTTGTGCTCTGAGAAAGTAAGTATAAGTAGGCCGGGCGCGGTGGCTCAAGCCTGTAATCCCAGCACTTTGGGAGGCCGAGACGGGCGGATCACGAGGTCAGGAGATCGAGACCATCCTGGCTAACACGGTGAAACCCCGTCTCTACTAAAAATACAAAAAAAAAACCAGCCGGGCGAGGTGGCGGGCGCCTGTAGTCCCAGCTACTCCGGAGGCTGAGGCAGGAGAATGGCGTAAACCCGGGAGGCGGAGCTTGCAGTGAGCTGAGAGATCTGGCCACTGCACTCCAGTCCCGGTGACAGAGCGAGACTCCGCCTCAAAAAAAAAAAAAAAAAAAAAAAAAAGAAAGTAAGTATAAGCAACTGAAATCCTAAAATACCCCTAAAAACAATAGGATACTTTCAGCCTTCATCCCTTCGCATGTAAGCTCCACTGCCAGCAGGGCACCTGTACATAAGGAGGCAGAAGTTTAGAGAACAGGCTTTGGTGTCTGCTAGACTTACCATCAAAGTCGCAGTTCCTCCATTTACTAGCTGTGTGCCCTAAGTCAGTGGTTAGGCACCTTTTTGGCACCAATGACTGGTTTCGTGGAAAACAATTTTTCCACGGACCAGAGTGGGGGGTGTGGGGATGATTCAACTGCATTCCATTTATTGTGCTCTTTATTTCTATTATTATTACACTGTAACATATAAAGAAATAATTATAGCACTCACCATAATGTAGAATCAGTGGGGGCCTTGAGCTCGTTTTCCTACAACTAGACAGTTCCATCGGGGGTGATGGGAGACAGTGACAGATCATCAGGCATTAGATTCTCACAAGGAGCGCACAACCTAGATCCCTCGAATGCGCAGTTTACAATATGGTTAGTGCACCGACGGGAATCCGGTGCTGCTGCTCTGACAGGAAGTGGAGCTCAGGTGGCCCCAGGTTGGGAACTCCTGCTCTAAGTCACATAACCTACGACTCAGTTTTCTTGAATGAAAAATAAGGTTAATAACAGTACCTCTCTCCTCAGAGGACTATGAGGATATTACATAGAAAATACTGTTAGTACAGCACTGACATATAGTAAGTTAAAAAATATTAATAGTACTTATTATTGTCATCCTTATTATTTCCTAGAAGATGACTACTCAAACTGGAACAATCAATGTAATTATCTCAAAGACAGCCTTGAGGAAAGAATAAAAAATTTCCTTGATTTACTGACGTAAGCTCCACAGGGGGAGGCAGCATTGCCCAGCACTGCACACACAGGGCTTCAGCCCAGGCTCCCCCGTGTGCTAGGTGTGTCACGTCAAGGCGGACCCTCAGCCCAGTCTAAGCCTCACTTTTCTCATTAAACAAATGATATTATCGGGATTATGTGAGAAGCTCCACATAAGGCAACTGGTAACGTCCAACCCAGATCACCATTTGAAAGGTTCCTAAACTGTATAAATCCAGTTAACAGATTAACAACAGATTGTTAATCCTAGTTAACAATTAAATCTAGCTATTTAATTGTCAAATTTATTTTCAACAACTCTTCAACATATAAAGGCAAAGATGGGACAGTAAGATATAGAAGAACTTATTATAATGTGATGCTTGTATATTTAATCGTTCATCTGCTCTTCAAGTAATGGTCAGTAAGTGGTAGCTTCCTCTGTCTTCCTCCTCCTCCTCAAAGTGGCAGTTCTTCAGAAAAAGACTAATCAATATGAGTTCTGGCTACTGCCTCCAAAATTCAAGAAAAAGATGACATGATTTTCTTGTTTTAATAAAATGATTCCCATTTTTGTAGAAACAATTCAGGGTTTTAAGCTCATGGAATCTAACTGCATCTCTGATGGGCATCGTGGGAAAGGTGGAAAACTGAGAAACAAAAGTGTAGGGTTGTGACGTCTGGAGTGGCAGCCACTGGCCACGTGGGTCTAGTAAGCACTTGAAATATGGCTAGGTCGGATCAAGACATGCTGTAAGTGCAAAATACACGAAGGGGTATGAAGACTTAGGAAAAAAATTTCAAATATGTCATTAATAATATGTTATATAAATCACATGTTGAAATAATACTATATTTCTATACATTGGGTTAAATAAACTATGTTATTAAAATTAATTTCACCTGTCTCCTTTTGCTTTTTTTTTTTTTTTTTAAATTGAGACAGAGTTTTGCCTGTTGCCCAGCTCACTGCAACCTCCGCCTCCTGGGTTCAAGCAATTCTCCTGTCTCAGCCTCCTGAGTAGCTGTGACTACAGTTGTGCGCCATCATGCCTGGCTAATTTTTTTTGTATTTTTAGCAGAGACAAGGTTTCTGCACGTTGGCCAGGCTGGTCTCGAACTCCTGACCTCAAATGATCTGCCCACCTCAGCCTCCTAAAGTGTTGGAATTACAGGCGTGAGCCACCGTGCCTGGCCCCCTTTTACTTTTTAAAATGTGATTATTTGAAAATTTTAAATGACATGTGGTTTTGACTTTGTGGCCACATGACTTTGTGGCTCCCTCTGTATTTCTATTGGATAGCACTGGTCCGAGTGCCACTGCTTTGTCTACCACCCTCTAGCAAAGCAGCATTTTAAATCCTGATTCCACAAATAAAAATAATCAGGTGCCCAAAACTACTAAACATAAGTGCTTCATGAAGATATCAAAACTCACAATTTTCAAAAACTGCTAAAATGACCCTTTTTAACCTTGGTAAGTTTCTCATTTAATTCAGCCACTCACCTACTATTTGAAAGGAGAAACAAAGGAGAAGAATTCTGACAGAACACTAAGAACAACAGAAGCTGAAGTAGTCACCATAATTTACCAAAACGATCCCTGGTTTTTTTTTTTTTTTTTTTGCAAATCTGATTTGGTTTGAAGCAACTCCCAAAATACATATTCATATTTAAAATTCAATTACAAAGCATTACGAAAAAGTTAATCCATACAGCCAAGCTGGCAAACTATTTTAAAAATGTTCGGTTATGTACCCGGGTCGCAGACTCCCTCCTAATAAGTGAATGTAAATAAAACTGGAAAATCTTTATCATTGGATAGTCTTTCTATAGTTTTTAAATGGCAAATAGATTCTCTGAAATGTTTCCCCGTGGATTTCTTTACTCAATCTCTAGTAATCATCCTTATATCATTCATTACTTGTTTCTAGTAAGAAACGACTAGTTTCAAAGTTCATCAAGAGGACCTTGCAGTTGTATTAGCTTGTCAATCAATGTGTCAGCCAGTTTAGGAAGCTATCCCACTGCCTGGGGAGTTAATCTGTTGCCTTTGTAGTTTTCGCTTATTCCCAAACATTTTCTGCACCTTGAGGAATACAAATAAGCCAGTGAATGGTTTCAAACTTTTATAAAAATTGCTGGAGTTGATTTGTTGAAAGAAATGTAAGTTGAGAACCCAGAAAGCGTGGTGGGTGGGAAAGCTAGGACCACACATAGTAAGTCTTCATGAGAATCACAATTCCAGTCGTTATCGTTACAAGACGGTTATTTATAGAAAACCTCACCAGTAGAAACTGCTTGACATAATTATAAATTATAGGCACCTCCAAGTGTATTTACAGAAAAATTAGCACATTATGAGTGCTAAACTTCTCGACTTCCAGAGCTTATTGCCCATGAGTTGCTCTATTTCTTCCTAACACAGGAAAGAATACACATAAAAGGGAGGAATATTGCCATATCGTGGGTTGAAGGAAAATAAAATCTAGTGCAGAGTCTGACTTAGGGGCCCATACTTCAAATCTGTGCCAATAATTCCTGGCAGGAGATTGTCTAAAACGTTTATACAGGAGAGCAACCACAATACCATTCTATTCTATGAAATCTCATTCAAAGAGTCATGCTTTAAAAGGCATCTGAATTCAATGAACTGACTGGCAATCTAGTTATGTAATTGTCAAATTTGTTTTCTAGAATAAACACATAATTTAAAATAAATAGAATGATCACATAAAGGCAAAGTTGGGACAGTAAGATATGGAAGAACTTGGAACATGACTCTGGCACAGCTGTCTGGCTACTCTTGAAGTCTGGTCAAAGATGCTTCCCCACCCCACACTCCCATTTTAGAGAAATGACTAAATGAAAATTGAAAGTTACCAACCTATCTACTCTTTCCATGAGCCATCTGTGTTCTAATGGAAGTGAAGTTGCGGGGCAGGGCGGGATGGAGTACGGTGTTGCAGAGATGCAATAACGAATACTGATGAGACACAATACTGATGAGATACAATAACGAATAATCCCTGTATGATAGTTTTCAGCAGTCCTACTACAAATTAATTCAGTTCAGTTTTTCCCCAAGTGTATTCCTAAAAACCTGATTCCTGGAAGATGTGTGGAGATTTGATAGAAAAGCTTCCGTAAGTCATATAAATTTGGGAAACCCTGAAATCTAAATTCCTTTCTAAGAGACTCACAGTGTGCACTAACATATTAAAAGTGCTGAGAAGCCCTTACTGTCAAGAAACCTGGTTTAGCCTGTTGAATACAACTTTCCAAAAGGAACTGGTGACAGAAGTTATTTTTCACAACATCCACCATCAGAGGCAATATAGTGTAATGGATAAAATCATAGGCGGGAGCCTAACTGCCTAGGCTTAAGTGCCTACTGCACCACTTAGTAGCACTGTGACCTGGGTCAAGGTACTAACCTCTGAATACCTCAGTTTTCTTATCTGTCAAGTGGGGTTTATGGCAGAATCTACCTGGAAGGGTTATGTGGGGATTAAGTGAGTTAGGGTATAGAATGTGCCTATCACAGAGTAAGCAGCGTGTATGCAGGAGGTTATCTTTACTACCCCTCCCAGAAGTAGTTCCAACAAGCAGGCTAACTGGGTGCCATGGCTGACGCCTGCAATCCCAGCACTTTGGGAGGCCGAGGCAGGTGATCGCTTGAGCCCAGTCAGGAGCTTGAGATCAGCCTGGTCAATATGGTGAAATCTCCTCTCCACTAAAATCACAAAAATTAGCCGAGTGTGACAGTGCATGCCTGTAATCCCAACTACTCGAGAGGGAAAGGCAGGAGAATCACTTGAATCCGGGAGGCAGAGGTTGCAGTAAGCTGAGATTGCGCCACGGCACTCCAGCCTGGGCAACAGAGTGAGACTCCAGCAAAAAAAAATAAAAAGTTCTAAGAAGTGAACTTGGTAATTACTGTTTGCAAGCTAAAGAACCTTTGTGTTTTGTTTGTTTCAAGAACCAGTAACTGTGTGCCAAAATCCAAAATTAATTTTTTTTTCCTTTCCAAAACAGGCTGTGAAAGTCTTGCACTGAAGGATTTTAATGGGGTTTCTCAGACAAGTCATATCATCAGTGAGAACAAAGAAGTATAACGTGGGATGCAGGAAGAGCACTAGACTCAGTGAAAGGAAATTCACTCCACTTTTTGCTGTCACTCACCCACTGTTGGTACTAGGCAAATCACTTAGCTTCTCTCAACGTTCTCACACATAAGTGCTGGGCTAGATGGGAGTTCCATTAATTCATTTAAGATGATCATGAGTCACAGAAAGTTTATAACTTTATATACTATTTTCTAGATTTCACACACACACACACGTATGTGTACACGTAATTACCTACACCTTGTCTGGTAGGTTGTAAGATACTTGTGAAAAAGGATCATGGACTCTTGATTTGGAAAATTTACATAGTGCCTAGTGTAGCTAGAACAGAACATGTGCTCGATAAATGTTGACTGAATACCTGTTTAACAGCAATCAACTTGTTATCCCTTCATTCAAGAAAATTAAAGACTCGTATCATATAAGACACTTTACTAGGTACAACTAAATTTACATATTTCTGGGAAGCTATTGATTCTACCTATAAGAAGTTTGCAATTTAATTTGTGATACGACTGTCAAATGATGACACTGATCATTGCAGTTTCTTTTTACTGCCTTTCAATGTGAATCTCATAGTTCAGGTGAGTTTTATGTTATTATTTTACAAAGCAGCACCATGCTGGTAGCACTATTATATAAATAAATTTGGTAATTACGATGGAAGAGATGGCAAAATCAGTATACTATAACCAAAGCAAGGCTACTCCAATCAATTTTATATAAAACTTTATATTAATAAGAAGTTATTAG
The DNA here is from genome assembly GCF_000951035.1 of Colobus angolensis palliatus. Lineage (NCBI taxonomy): Eukaryota > Metazoa > Chordata > Mammalia > Primates > Cercopithecidae > Colobus > Colobus angolensis. The sequence goes on along the minus strand of NW_012117377.1, from coordinate 5,315,602 downwards.
ATAATTAATAAGAAGTTATTAATAAGAAGAATTCCTTAACAAGTGGGAGAAAAAAGTACATTTTGCAGATGATTTTAAAATACAGGTCATCAACTTCCATTTACTAGAAGAAATCACTTACCATTTTTCCTTCAAAATATAGTTGTATATTGCCTCATCCAGATTAAAAAAAAAAAAAAGACCAAAAATGATGATCTTGATATACAGCATAGGAGTAAATCAACATCTTCTATAACTGCTAATCTAATTTCAGTTCTTTGTATTTACTGGCAAAAGCATGCCACGAATCACAGACATTCTCTCTAAACTCAAAACATCCCAGAACATCCAGCCTTCATCAAACATAACCTATTTGATCCAGGCAGTTCTGAAACAAGGCATGTCAATACAGTACTCATTTACTTTGTGTCTTTAATCTCTGTGAACAGTGTGCAGAAACTTTTGTGGATTATTTACGAGATCTTTAAAACTTCAAAATAATTGTGCATTTTCATCATGTTTCCTGGTGATAGCTGCTTAATAGCTCCTCCTCTATTGGCGTCTCTTTGTCAGAAATGTAATGTAGTCAAATTTAGACGAGGGCCCACATAAGTGGTATGTATGAATTGGCCACACAGAGTATTAGCAGGGATCTCTTTGGTTTGCAGAGGAGAAAGTTACATTTTAATCGGTCTTAGAAAACAAGAAAGTCCTCGTTTCTTGCTTCACTGTATGTATACTGTTCTTTTTGTAAATCATACTTGGGTTTGCAGGTGTCTGCCCAAAGGCAGGTCACTGAAAGTCAACGAAAATCAGGTCAACCTCAGCAGCAGAAATTCACCTGCAGACTGTGGCAGGCAAATGTGTATTTTAAAGAGCATTATTCCAACTGAAACAATCAAATCGGACTTCACAAAATGAACAGAGATCCAAAACAACAAAAGCAACCAACAGCATCTATTCTAACATTGCAAATTTCTTAGATATTACAGATGTCACCCAACAGTGCATGCATTTGCTTCCCATATGTGAACAAAACTGAGGCATCACAAGATAAATTTGAATGGAACGTTAACCTTCACTTTAAATTTTTTTCTTTCCTAGCTGACGACACAATTTTAGTATTATCATAATGGAGCTTCTGGCTGGAAAAAATTAAATTAATGGATGGATTTAAAAAAGCTTAGAAACTTAAAAAAAATAAACAACTTTCAAATATCTATACTTGATGGTGTCAAGAGCCAAGATGAATGTATTTCAATTGCAACTTCCAAACTAAACTCACAAATTACTACCATTATGCTAAGTGTTAGCTACCCCACTGTGCAGTTTTGCTTTGTGAATTTTTACCTTCCTCTATGAACACTTTTAGCCACTGATCGCACAGCCTTTCAATGTTTTCTGCCTTTTCCTTTAAATAAACTGGCTCTGGCTCCTTCCATCTGGTTCCCCTTCCGTCAGCAACCCTGCACCTGTTCACACCTCCTCTCCTGTTGGATTCCACTGAACATTTCCTCCTCTGCCAGGGCTATTCTGGCACTCGCAACCTTTCTGTCATTCAATCCATCTGTCAGAAGTGAACTTTGTTTACCGCAAGCTTCTGCTTTCTTCTTCAAGAAGCAAAGCCCCTCAAGGTCATTGTCAAATGAACTGTCGGCATGGATTTAAATCCTCTACTGCTAACCAGCAGAAGATGAAGTTCTGTTGTGTAATGTACTTGTGAAAATTACTTTTGGGTTCAGGAAGACAATAATTTGGAGTCAAAGTAGTAAGACATGGTGTTTTAATGATCATTTGTAAAACCAGACAGCTGATAAGTATTTTCTTCATGTGTGTCTGCACTTCTCATTATATTGAATGTGAACTATATGTATAAGAAGCAAAATAAAAGTTTTAAAGTGAAATCAAAATATCATAAACAAGTTTACACTATGTAAAAATTGCATCATACTAGATAGCATTAACTTGAGGAATAAATATTTTCACTAATGAATTAGCCAAGGGAGAGAGTATTCCAATTAAGAAATTTTACACTGAAAGGCTTAAAATGTACAAATATGTACCATTTCAATTATAAGCTATATATTAACACACAGCTCCATTACTGCTTTGAAAAACTTAACCCATAATATACAAATCAATTCATTTATATTATAAATTCCATCATTTAAAAAACAAAGTTCCATTTCAATAAAGTTCAAATATATGCTGCCAAACAAACACATAATCTATCTAAAGAAATAGAAGTTGTATCAATAGTCTAGTTCTGTGAAAAATATAAACTCATAGAAATTAGGTGAAAATTACACTCTCAATTGAATTTATTTTGTGGCAACGATAGCTATCAAGTATTTACTCTCCCTTCATAAATCAGACATGAAATCACTCAATGTTGAATTATTTACTAGTATTTTAGATATCATATTCTTTAGGAAAAGGGCAAACCAATGACTCAATTCAAATTTCTTATAAGAAAATGGAAGATCATTTTTTAGGAGAAAATACATAGCAAAAAGTAACACCGTTATAAATGTGAACTTAAATGTGAAGTGCCTAAATGGCACTTCATTCACAAGGCTGCTTTTATATTTTGAAAGATTATCCCAAGATTTAATCTTATGGCAGATGCTTGTATTAAGTAAAATCAAACAAGTCTGTAAAATTTTCTAAATTTTTAGAAAAAATAAAAATTAAATATTTTTTATTGATATAAAATTGAATGTCAATTTTATTAACAAAAGCAGTGGAGAAAACATGGAATTTAAAATTTAAATCTTAAAGTTCTGATTAGACATTTATAATTTACAAAAAGGATTTTATCAAAGCAGTTTTTCAGACATATTTTTAAAAATTGTGAGGCTAAATTGAAAACAAAAAGAAAACCAAAAGGATAGGTTAAAATCTAAGTACTAAGACACGCTTCTTAGCTATAATTTCAATTTTATTGCTGACTTTCAAAATATCCAGTGTCATATAAATCATTCTCATGTAATATATAATGTAATTTAATATATGGATTTTATACTCAAAATACGAATTCTAGGGGGTGTTTTCTTCTTCATCTTCCTAAAACATCATTTCTAAATAATTTTCTCTTCATGTGGAGGAAATTTCAAAAATATTGCTTAAGTTTACCCAGCAAGTTCGTTAAAGCTTTTCTGGATATGTTTTCCTTTAGTGTAATCTGTGCTTGACAGTAGTTTGGTCACCTGGATCCCTGCTTCTGAATAGCATTGAAAGAATCCTGGTAATTTGATCACTTCCATGGTCTGATTTTCTATATAAAAGAAAGAAGCATTTGCAAGATGCTAGTTTAACAGAGGCTGCTTAAATCACCGTGAAGGAACTCTTCACTCTGAGTAAACTGCATTTCAAAAACACACTAGTAGCCTTCTTTTGGATAATTTGTATGATACGAACATAAACAAATGAAAAACAATCAGTTTTAACATCACTTCCAGTCACACACAGACGCATAAATGCGATACACACATACACTTTTCTCTTTCATAAACACACAAGAAAAAGAAAAGGGAAACGAAGTCATTACTTTTATAAATGGACTGATTTAGGAATCCAGAGACTATTGTTAATATTTACCTGCTTAATGCGTAATTGTTTATCTTATCTTTCAAACAGAAAAACTAGGAAAAAATTTAGATAGTTTGATACTAACACCTGAAACACAAATTTTACGGGGGGGGGGAAGAAAAGGAGGCATTGAAGCAATGTTGCCAGGTTACACTACCGAAGAGTAGAGCCGTTTCTAAGGGCACTGCTAGGTGAAGACGAAGAGCTGATGTCACTCACATTCTTTAATATCAGTTTTCCTAAAACAGCATATGGACGTAGGATGGAAGGTAAAATATTTAAGCTCCTTAATAAAGAACTGACCTTAATTTATCTACATTCGGAATGAGACTTGCAGTTCCGCTTTTCTAAGAACTGCAAATGATGAAAATACTGTAATTATCTCTGGTTTATTTTTTTTCTGCCTATATATTTATGAAGTCTTTTAACAACAGAGGATATTCATTTTTCCACCCCCTTCCTCAATTACCTTAAGGCAAGACCTTCTTTCAGATGTGGAAATATTTTCAGGGCTACAGGACAAAGAACTGGGATATTTTCAGAGAGTTGATCAAGGGGGAAAATGGATTTGCGAGATTCTGTTAAGAGTAAGAAGAGACTAAATGACAACTTTAAATCTGCCACAATCATTTACTAATGTGCTGCTATATCAAATAAGTCTAATTTTTTGACAGCACCAAATTAGATTTATTGCAGAAACTGCTGCATAAATAGCATATGGCTATGTTATACCACCTATTTCAAATCCTGTAAGGTTTTCCCCTCCCCCTCCAAAATGAATGAATTGAGCCAAGCTGTAAACCTTCTATAGAAAAAGAAATAGACAAGTTCAAAGGCAGATGTAGGAGATCTGGATTTCTTTGTTAAAGTCATCATTTTAATAAAATGTCCCAACTCCATACTTCAAGAACCATGACTCCTTAATAAGTTATCAAATTTTAACAGGTCAGTTTTCTCTTTTATTTGCAGAATGATTTGGTTTGATTTTTGTTTTAAGGTTTTTGGCTCTGAATTATGCTTATATTTTGATGTTCAACTGACAGTTACATGGGGGAAAAAAGAAGGGCAAGTGACTGAATCAAACACAGCTTAAATGAGCTTATGAGAAATTATTAAGTAGGGATGCATGTATCACATGGTTCTTTTTAGTTTTTCATTTTGTGAAAGACATATGTGGTGGAAAGCATATCAAAAAGTCTTTTCTAATTTTAACTATAGCCTTGATACTGCAAACTCTTTGATGCACAAAATGTATAAAGTGATCATTCCATGTGCCACACTGTCTACGTTAGATTGGCAGAACCATACAAACAGCAAAAATCAAGGTTCCATGGTAGCTGGGACTGAAAACTCACAGGACAAATTCAGAGATGGACAATTCTTCCTTTCTCAGTCACTACCCCAATGCCCACCCCCACCCTCCAAGTTTGACACAATTCAACTCCATTTTCCTTTTTGAACAAAGTTTCAGTTCTTCTGTAGATGGGAAAGACATTGCAAGGTCTTATCTCAGACCAATGGGCACACCACTGCAAACATCATGGCACTCGGCTACCCCGCAGACTCCCTCGCTGTGGTCAGTCTTCCCAGCTGCCCTATCTGTTACTGTCTGATTAGTTCTGCTAAGGAGCCCCTCCCCTGCCAGCTTTCGGTGCCATCTGTTCTACACAAGATGGCTGCTGCCCAGCAACCTAACACTGCCCTCCTACCTGGCACCCGGCTACCATCCTTACCCCAAAGTGCTAACACAGGTTCTCACTGCTGGCAGAGTCAGGATTTCATTACTACTACTTTGACAAGTGCAGGGTTGTTTGTAATTTCTCTTTTATCCTGATTTTGATTGTACAACCACCTCCCACTGATTCAGTTTGCTTCAGTTTTGTTGCTCACAGATTTTACTCTCCACATTAATCTCCCTCTGGCATGTTACTGCATCTGTTCCCTTTTTTATTATTAATTTTCAAATTCCCACCATTTTTGACAAAAAGGAGGTAATCTACACTCTGTTTCTGCCCATTTCATTTTCTTTAATTTGGAAGATAAGTATGAAAGCATGCCAAAGAAGTTAATTCTCCGTTAACAGTTTATTTTCTGGCATCCCTCAGCCTTTGTATATGAAAAACAGATAGGAATAAATGTTGACTGAATCACAACAACATAGTCGCAACCATTCCTGCATTTAATGAAAAGCAAACATATGAAACAGCATCTAAAAAGTTTATTAGTTACATGAGTTGTCTCATGCTGCCATTCTTTTTCCCACTTTTAACAGATAATTCTTTGTGCAAATCAGTTCGAGTGCAGGATCTGAATTTGGGTTTCTCCACAGTTCTGATTTGGGCTCGATGTTCACTGTAGATGGATTTTATCATTCCTTAATATCATTATCATCTTTCCTCAAACCAAACATCGTTAACTAATTCAATAGTGAATGATTCCGAATAAACGCCTGACTTCAGAAATAGGTTAAGAACAGAGAACTGCCATCAGCGCAACAAAGCAGAACTGAAAGAGCCCCTAGGTTACAGCGCTGCTTCCATTAGATACTGTTTTGACAAAGAGTTAATATCAGGAATGGCAAGAGAGTTTGCCCTCTAAAGACAAAGAGGATCATTTAACATGTAGAAAGTCAGAAATAATATATTTAACAATATATTACTCTGTGCCCCCAGTTTTTCACTACCATAGCCTTGCCATAAAGAGCTTCAGTCAGGTGATCATGCCCTTAATTGCTCTAAAGTTTTCTAGACTGATCAATACACTGACGACTCATTTTTTACCCGAACTCATATTAAAAGCATTGGAGTGCCTGAAAAGAAAAACAATACTTCAGATTTACAAAACGCTGAATGAGTTAAAAAGGTTTTGCATACTCATATATATCCTCATAAAACCACAGTTAAGGTCTGTAGGAAATCAAGTACAATAGGGGATTTTCCCCAAGGTGACAAAAAATAATCAGAAATAGAACTAGGACAAGTGTCAAGATCAAGCAACATCCAGCCTGGTGAACCACACTTCAGATGAGCCACTGGGCAAAGGGCAGATCTGGAACACTGCCCAAACCACTGCCCAAACCCACGGTGAATGCTTCACCTTGATCACCTATCACCCCCATCTCCTGCATACATTCCAATAGAGACTTGCTCTTTATTTTACCTCTTTTGTTCATATGGTTCTAATGGTGATTTCCTCAACACTGGGTTCATTCTTTTGGTGAATCTCCTGGTCAGGAATAGGCTGATTGAACTTAAGACACACGAAAGGTGTCAAAGGGATGCCCTGTTTATTCACTGGTGCCCACCCTGGGAAGGAACCCCGTTGATACTCTGAAACCCAAGCAGCCTGGGGCTCTCCCTCCCTACCCACCATGGCTTGGTCAAGGCAGGAGACGCTCAGCCCTATCACAGGCGACCCTGCCTGCTGGGGAGAGGCCATACAGAGCCAAGGTGGAACAGAGTCTTAGCTCAGCTAGACAGCAAGCTGCTTCCAAACGTTTTCTGACCTGCTGGGTGCCTACTCTGAGCTCCCGAGATTGACTGCATCCTTTGCTTGGCAGCTCTGACAGAGTTGCAGCATAGTAACAATGTGTTTACTTGAAGCGGGCCCTGGTCTCCCATGAGACATGGCTTGGGAGAGGGCACTGAGGAGACTGAATATTCCCCAAGCCTCTTACTTGCTCAGGATCCTTAACATGAGTTTTAACTCCAAGATGTATCAATCAACAAATCACCACATACTTTGTGTGTATCACGGAAACATTAAGGGAAGTAATGCCGAATAACTGATGTAAAGAACACATTCGCTAGGAGGAGGTGTTTGAGAAGAAACTAAGTATCAAAGCCGGGCACAGTGGCACACACATGTCATCCCAGCTGCTTGAAAGGCTCAGGCGGGAGTTTCACCTCGAGCCCAGGAGTTTGAAGCCAGGCTGGGCAATACAGCGAGACTGCACCTCTAAAAAATATATATATAAGTATGTTAATTAATTTTAGAAATTCACCAAAAGAAATTAAACATCAAGTTGATGGGCTTTTGTTATATTCCTTCTACTTCAAAATAATACGGGAGAGCAGAACTTTCTTTTAGAGACATACTCTGGCTTAGGGCTACTATGAGAACAATTCTCTGTTTTTGCTTTTTCTTTCCTATTTTCATTGAACCTGATGCTCATTGTTGTTGAGTCAGGCAAGTGGTGTGGGCAATACATTCTCGGCTTCCTCTGGGCTTCTTCAGGAAATGAGTTGGCTGCCGCTGCCACCATGCTCCAGGCTGTGGGCCTATGTGGCAGGGGAGACGAGTGCATCCCCAGTGGAGATTTTCATTGCATTCACATTTGGGCTTCACAGAACTGAGAGGAGCGAGCCAGGGAACGTTAAGCAAAACCTGCAAACACACATTTCCTGGCAGTGCCTGACTTTCGAACCTCTCCCGCCCCGGGCCACACTGAGACCAGGGTTCTTAGCCCTTCAAACAGGTGGAGCAGAGCAGGCTCAGGCAGTGCGGCGTCCACCAGAGCAGAATGAAATGCCTTTTCTTTCCTGGCTCTCTGACAGCCTGTTTTATCTGATACTGGGTGGGGGAAGGAAAAGAGGACGCAATTTAAAACAGCACCAAGGCCATCTATTTCAAGCCTTGAAGATGTTGGTTGCACATATATCCATTTAAAATTATTTTTGACACATTCTCTGCTTAATTTATTCATGAAAGGAGTACAAGAAAAAAACTGAGCTTAACTTTGAAATGGAAACTTTAGGCTAAAAATTCTTGAATAAAACTCAGGAGAAAAAAAAAGATAAAAGTGCACTGTAAAATAGCAAGAATATATATCAATGTTATAATATCCTCTTCAAATAAACAGAGAATGAGTTTGGCTTTTTGACCTAAGTTTGTTGTTATCTTAAGATGAGTGCAGTTCCCCACCGCCCCCCCTGCTTTTTTTTTTTTTTTACATTTTCCCAACAATAAAGAGCAGAGGCAACTTTATTCAATGTTTATAGAAAATCTGCTAAACACCCAGTGCCTAACTTGGTGCTGGGGGCACAGAGATGAAAGAGCCCTGGTTCCTGGTCTGGGTGCTGAGATTTTACAACACCAAAAGTATTTCTATCTCAGTTTGAAACAAGCTTTTGCCCTTCATCCGCTGCCCACTCTCCTCCCTCCTGGATGCCCGACCTCAAGCTTCACCTTCAGAGGCTCGGCTTCCTCATCTATAGAGGATTGTTTTTTCTTAGGTTTGCTGGAAGCAGTGAGAAGCACAGCATCTCAAGCTTCTTGTGGTAAATGATCAGCATATTTGTTTTAATTTCGAATCTTTTGCAAATAGTTTTCTAAAACACAATAAAAATGAATTACTAGAAAAAATTTAAAAGATACCAGAAAAAAAATAAAGCTCACTGATCACGCACTTGAAAATTGTGGCAATTAAAAATTGATAAAAAATTTGCAAAGACTTCTATAGATTTCAGTACTTATCTTGTCATAGACGCTAACAAGCAGCCCATCATGGGCCACAGCTGGAATAGCACTGCTGCAGAGACCAAGCACAGTACATATGCATGCTGGAGATTTAGACGTGCATCTTTCTTTTTATATTCTAAGAGTTTTCTAAGTAAAACAACAAGGAGAGCCTGTTGTGAAGAACTGATGACGTCTCTTTGGACCTATCACATGTTGACAGTGGAGAATATCACGTTCCAATGTACATGAACAAAAATGTGCTCTTCGCTCCCCTCTCTCCACTTCAAACCATTCCTTAGATGAAAAATCAGGGATTGCATTTTTATTCATTTATTATTATTATTATTATTATTATTGAGATGGAGTCTCACTCTGTTGTCCAGGCTGGAGTGCGATGGCAATCAAAGCTCACTGCAGCCTTAAACTCCCAGGCTCGAGTAGTCTTCCCAAGTAGCCAGGACTCAGGCACGCACCACCATGTAGCCTCCCAAACAGCTAGGGCTGCAGACGTGCACCACCATGCCTGGCCAATTTTTTTAATTTTTTTTTTTTTTTTTGGTAGAGCTGGGGTCTTGATATGTTGTTCAGCCTGGTCTTGAACTTCTGGCCTCAAGTGATCCTCCCACCTTGGCCTCCCAAAATGCTAGGATTACAGGCGTGAGCCACGGCACCTGACCAGGGATTATATTTTTAAAAAGACAACAAGGGGCAACAGTGCAGATATTTGGTGTTTTACTCACCCAGGACCCCTGACACCCTTCCCCTAGTAAGAGCACCTCCCTTTACTTAGTACAACTTTCTTCCCTTATTCTATGTGGTTTTGAAGGGGCTACCAGCCACAGCACCCAAAAGTGCCTGGGTGTGCCCAAGGATGAACCTAACCAAAGGTTTTGAAATTGGAAGTGAAGGAGCGAGGAAGTCACATTCTTACAGTTTGAGATCAAGGGTATTTCCTGTATCATCAGTTTCAGAATGAAGGATGTTTTACTCCATGGTATGGAAGAATCTGAAAGAATTAGCAAAATTCAGATAGAAATTGAGCCCTGTTCTGGAAAGTGAGAATATGATAGCATGCTGGCTCTAGGAAACACTGAGGCCAGCTGCACCTGGATTGTACATGGTCTCGTTATAAAAATTTATCAATTTATCCTTTCTGGATTTCAATTAACCCTAAAAGTCCTGACTTGTATTGATAGGCTGGGAGGTCAAACAATTAACTTCAAGAAAATATCTGTAATAGAGGCCGGGCACAGTGGCTCACACCTGTAATCCTAGCACTTTGGGAGGCTGAGGCAGGCAGATCGCCAGAGGTCAGGAGTTCGAGACCAGCCTGGCCACCACAGTGAAACCCTGTCTCTACTAAAAATACAAAACTTAGCTGGGCATGGTGCTGCCTACCTGTAATCCCAGCTACTTGGGAGGCTGACACACGAGAATTGCTTGGACCTGGGAGGCAGAGGTTGCAGTGAGCTGAGACCACACCACTGTACTGCAGGCTGGGCAACACAGCAAGACTCTTGCTTCAAATTAAAAAAAAAAAAAAAATCTGTACTAGTTACTATGTGGAAACTGAAAGCCCTGGCAAGGCAGCCTCTATCACTCTCCCCACATGATCTGTCCATCGTAATAGGGTAACCTAGTGACTCCTCTGCTGTACCCTTCTCTCACTTTCAAAAAGATACAAATCCTATAGGTCAAGCTGCTGTCTCTCTAGGTCACAGGCCAGATCTCCCCATTTGGATCACGAAAGTAGGTCACAGTATAATACCTGTTTGGTGGACTCTCACTGAGATTCCTGCTCTGAGAAATTCTTTGAAGTACATATATATTATTAAAAGGATCATTTATATAAAAGGAGAAATAAGAATTTTTAAGGTTTTGTACTTAGGGCAATCCGAGTTCTAAATTCTCTGGATAATAAATAAAAGAAAGCTTCCTACAGTAGTTTCCCTAAAGATCAGATACAAGAAAAAAAAAATGCAGGATTAAAAAAAATGTGTTTCAGTACATGGGCAAAAGGTAGGGAAAAGAATGTCTCAGTAAGCAGTTAATAAGAGTCACATAAATGTTAAGAAGTGGTTGCTTTATTCAGCCATATCGTAAATTAACCCAACCACGTGTGTGTAAATAGTAGTCATACGAGAGGAATTTGAATCCTATAGCTCTTTACAGATATTTGGACATGTCAAAAACAAATACTTGAAAAATTTCTACTTTTTAATAAAAGCCTCTCTTTCTTCTCGGGTGAAAATTAAGTAAGGAAGTAAAGGAGAATGACAATTGCATTATTACATGTTTAAATGACAATGGCAAATAATTGGCCAAAGGAAACTATGTTTCTTAGGAAAAATTCAAGCCAAAATTCACCATCATGCATCACGCATAAGGGAGCAGCTAACACTTCTTTCCTTTCTTCTTCCTTTCTTTCCTTCTTTCTTTCCTTTCCTTTCCCTTCCTTTCCTTCTTTCTCTTTCTTTCCTTTCTTTCTCTTTCTTTCTTTTTCTTTCTCCCACTCTCTCTCTCTCTTTCTTTTTTGAAATG
>NW_012117377.1:5249953-5303296 GCF_000951035.1 Colobus angolensis palliatus | reverse complement strand
GTTTTTTGTATTTTTTAGTAGAGACGGGGTTTCACCGTGTTAGCCAGGATGGTCTCGATCTCCTGACCTCGTGATCCGCCCATCTCAGCCTCCCAAAGTGCTGGGATTACAGGCTTGAGCCACCGCGCCCGGCTAACATTTATTTCTATTATAAATTAATGTTACTGATTTTCTAAGTTGTCTTTTTCAGAACAATTGCATTAATCCATTTCTCTAGTAATTTACATAGAATCACAGCTTAATGGTTAAGGGTACAAGCTTTGCAGGCAAATTACTGGGGTTCAAAACTTGCTTCGATAACATATCAGCTGTGTAACCTCAGATGACTCCTTTCCTTCTCTGTGCCTTAGTTGCCTCAGCTGTAAATTAGAGAAAATAAGAATCTGTAACCTTATAGAGCTATTGGTAGGATTATATGAGAAGCTCTCAGCTTGGTTCCTGGAAGAGTAGAGGCTCAGCAAGTGTTAGCCACTGCTGTTAGCTGTAACTCTATTATTTTTTAAAGAGTTGCTACATGTAGCATGGTACCATGCAGATACTAAGATCAATCTGTTGTTGTTGTTGTTTTTGAGACGAGTTTCACTCGTTGCCCACGCTGGAGTGCAGTGGTGCGAACTCAGCTCACTGCAACCTCTGCCTCCCGGGCTCAAGCGATTCTTGAGCCTCAGCCTCCCGAGTAGCTGGGATTACAGGCTTGTGCCACCATGCCCGGCTAATGTTGCATTTTTAGTACAGACAGGGTTTCTCTATGTTGGTCAGGCTGGTCTCAAACTCTTGACCTCACGTGATCCACCCGCCTCGGCCTCCCAAAGTGCCGGGATTACTGGCGTGAGCCACCATGCCTGGCCTAAGATGAATATATTCTTATTCCGAGGTGATACCATTAGGTGTCTGTATGATCGTCGTGTGTCCTGTATTTAACTTACTCTTATGCGTACATGCGCACCTCCAAAATACCATCAATTCCCCTACACGGAACACCCTTCATTCCCATTTTCCTACATCCAAATCCTACCAAAATCAGTAAGAAGTAATCTGTTTCTCTCCCTGTAATCCTTTTCTAGAACCTCCCTTCTGGATCTTATCATTTATCTTACCAACTACATGTGTATTTTCTTTTTCTTTCTTTTTTCTTTAACTTTAGAGACAAGGTCTTGCTCTGTTGCCCAGGCTGGAGTGCAGCGGTGCCATCACAGCTTACTGCAGCCTTGATCTCCTGGGCTTCAGCCATCCTCCCACCTCAGCCTCCAGAGCAGCTGGGACTACAGGCACGCACCACCATGCCCAGCTAATGTTTGTATTTTTTGTGGAGATGGGGTTTTGCCACATTGCCCAGGCTGGTCTCAAACTCCTGGGGCTTAAGTACCCTGCCCGCCTCAGCCTCCCAAAGTCCTGAGATTACAGGCGTGAGCCACCACACCCGATCTACTCATGTCTTTTCTTCTCTTCCCCGCTAGCCGGTAAGCTTCTGAAGGGCAGTAGTTGAGGCCACTTTATATTTCTATCTCCCATCATCCCTAGCATAGCGTCTTACGACAGAAAACGCTCCATGTAGAATGGGTGAATAAATGGACGAACAGTTTTAAATGTACCTGAAAGTCTGTTATGGAAAAGGAAGAAGTTGTCTGAGTAATATTAACAGTAATAACTGGAAGAAAGCAGCCTTGCTTTGTTTTCATACATGCTAGGCTAGATATGTTTAGCGTTCATGCTTACAAGGCACTTGTTTCAAACCCTGTCATCTTTTTCTTTTTTTCTCAGAGATGTAGTCATGCTATGTTACCCAGGCTGGCCTTGAACTCCTGGGCTTAAGCGACCCTCCTACCTCAGCCTCCCAAATTTCTGGCACTGCAGGTGTGCACCACAGCACATGACTTCCACTGTCATCTTTTAATTACGGGGAAGTCTAGTTTAAGAGACAGTGTGTGTGTGTGTGTGTGTGTGTGGTTTTTAAACACGTACATGTAAGTGAGAGGCCTGGTGCACTTTACTAAACCTACTTGCATTGTTAGAATGATTATCATTTGATTCTGATATACTTAAACATATATATTTATGCAAAGTTAAAAATAAAAAGTGATTACAAAATCATAATACAGTATCATAGGGACAAGTAAAATTCCCAATAAAAAAATTTAGCCTTATCACCTTCTTATACTTTTTACTCTGATATATGTGAGAAGATATTTATTTGTACAGCAGTACTGAGCCTGAAAGAATAGTCATACATTTGGAATATATTCACCATTTTTATTAATGACTTATTGAGCTCCAACTCTTTGTAAAGTGGCGAGCTAGGAGCTCTGAGAAATATAATACTGATAAGACCTCTCCTCCTACTTGAAGAATAACACATTCCAGAAGCAAAAAATAGCAAGTACACAAAAAACTTCCAAATAATCTTTTTTTTTCCCCCCCCAGATTTTGCTTTTTCCTCCTTCGAGTAATTCATTTGCTCAAATGCCATCAGCTCAAAGTGGGAAGAAGGATTCAAGGGGAGAAGTGCTCCCTCTGATGAGAATCAATTGGGAGGCCTAGGTAGAAAAATCAGGATTTCAGGGAGACCTTGGTAAGAAGGTAAGATTATAATAGAGCTAGAGAAGGTCAGAGGGGTATTCTAGGTATAGAGAACAGCAAATGGGAGAAAAAGCCCTCCAAAAGTGCAAGGAGAGCTGTGTGGACTTACATTTGTCTGGAAATCAGCAGATAAGAGGGTTTCATCTTGGATGAAATAAGACTGGAAGGTTGAGAGCCTATCAGGATGACCTCGCATGCCATGCTGTCATTTGCCTTTCTCTAATAGAGTGGCACCATGGAAGGTTTTCAGAGTATAGTAAGTAACAGAGTCAAGGCAGAGGTTCATGAATATTCACTGGGCAATGGTCAGCAAAAGAGACTGGAAGAGTGTTGAGACAATTTTGATAACCTTTGTGAGAGGTCAGCAGAACCTAAGTTACAATGAATTTAAGTGGTGGGTCTGAGGGTCATTTCAATGTACTTTCTAAACTTCAAACTAAGGAAATACCTTAAACAAAAGATCGTCCAAGCAATTTAAATGCCTAACGTCTAGAAATAGGAAGTTAATAATGGGTTGTCTTAAATCATGATTGGAATCATTGATTACCAGAACTAGAAGGAAACTTATAAATCATCTAGTCCCACCTCATTTTATAGGTATATAAGCAGGCCCAAAGAGTTAAGTAATTTCTCAAAAGTTGCAAAGAAATCCTGGAGTGAATGCCTAGAGAAGATACTATAATTCAGGTTTCTTCAATCCTAGGCTGTCTGGGGACCTCCCTTAAGGGAAAGCATACGGTTTTAATTGTTACTGCCACCCAACCACCCAAAAATACTCTTTGAATCATTCTTCTTTACTCCTTTCTTATACATCCAAAGACCCCATTTCAGTCTTATTGGCTGGGGGCTGTTCTTCCATTGTACCTTAAAACATGGTCCTTTCTATGTGCTTTTAACTACTCCCTTAGCTACAACGAATACATTCATGTAAAAGGGGATCCAGATCTAAGCCTCTAGTCATGACCTTTCTCCTCACACCAAGCCAACATTGGACATCGCCACTGGGGTTGCACAATAAAAAGTATTCTTTTCCTCGGCTACCTCTTTTAAGTTCCTCAGTTGGCTTAACAGATCCTCTAGTCAACTTGGGTTAGAGAACTTACAGTTACCTTTAATTCTGTCCTTTCTTATTCATGATTCCAAATGCCTCCTGAAGATGCGACTTCCTTTCCACTTCACCGGATAGCCATAGCCAAGGGCTTCATTACTCTCCCCCTGGACTATGGTGCTTATATTCTAATTGGGGTCCCTGCCAGTCATCTCTTCTCAACCCATCCATTTTTCACAAAGCTCTTCAATTACCTTCTTTAAATACATATTTGAATCTGTCATTATTCAAGCCCTCTTGACTTCTTACTTGAACTAAACAGCCTCCTGAGAAGCTGGTACACTTTTCCTGTAAAGGGACAGATAGTAGATATTTTAGGCTTTGAGGACCATATTCAACCCAAGTGTGGTAGAGAAATACATAATAAATGAAGGATAATGGTGGTGTTTTCTAATAAAATTTTATTTATGGATGTATAATCTTTATGTGTCAAAAAATATTGTTTTCCCTTTTTTTCATCCACTTAAAAATATAAAAACCATCCTTGGTTAATGGCCACACAAAAACAGATGATAGGTCAGACTTGGCCCATTGGCTGCAATTGCTGACCTTGGGCTAACTGGTCTGTCTGTCTCCTAGATCAACTCTCAAAGCTCACTTTCCACACTGTTCTCTGAGTCAAGCTCCCAACCCAGAAATTCAATCACGTTGACACCCCTGCTTAAAATGCATCAAGAGCAACTCAGAATAGGCGAAAACTCCGGAGATGGCCCATAAGGCTCTTCTGGGTCCCTGCTCCCCTTTCCAGTCTTATCTCCTACCAATCACCTAATCTGATAGTAGAGTTATGTTTTCTCCCATCTTTAGGTCTCTGTATTTATTGGTCTCTCTACCTGGGGTACCCAACCCACCTTTTTCCACTTTCAGAATTCTTATTCATGGACTCACTAATCAAGATTGCTGCCAAATATCTCCACCTCCCTGACTATCCCTTTTTCACGGTCAGCTTTCCCTGATAGCAGCTTTCCTTGACTATTGCCTTCACCTCTGGTACAGACTGGGCCAGACCTCCTCCCTATGTGCTCCTGTGGCAGTCATCAGTTTTATCATTGCACTGTTGTCACACTCCATTATATTTGAATATACAGATGTGGCTTCTTTACTAGAGTATGAGCAATCTAAGGGTAGAAACTGAGTTTTATTTTTTCTCTCTATGCCTAGGACCAAGCATAGTACTTAAAAGATAGTAGCTGCTCAATAAATAGTTGTTGACTAAGTTAATGTTACACTCACCCATTTGGGTCCTTTAATTAATGCTAAATTTCTATTTTCCTTTTTTTTTTTTTCGGAGACAGGGTCTTACTGTGTCACCTAAGTTGGAGTGGAGCGGTGCAATCATAGCTCACAGCAGCCTTGAACCTCAGGGCTCAAGTGATCCTCCATCCTCAGCCTCCTAAATAGCTGGATCTATAGGTGCACCACCATGCCTGCCTAATATTTTTTGTTTTATGTAGAGATGGGGTCTCATTGTGTTGCTCAGGATGATCTCGAACTCTTAGCCTCAAGTGATTCCCCTGTCTTGGCTTCCCAAAGTGTTGGAATTACAGGTGTGAGCACTGTGCTTGGCCTCCATTTACTGTTTTAAAATCCAATAAGGAGAAACACCAAAAAAGTGGTAGGCTATTTTTCTTTTAGGTTGATGTACAGATTTCTACTACACTTTTTGAATTTTCTTTGCCTCTAAAGATTTGGATCCTTATTTCATCATTACTTTAAACATGGTTTTCATATTCAATTTTAAACTCTGTTTAGAATATGCCATTTGAAGTGTTTAAGTTGAGACGGTGTGGTAAGGTGTTATCTGTGTGGGAGTTATGTATTTCAGCTGATCTACACTGAAAAAGAACGACACAACATTTTTCAGTCACACACCTGAGTATACTAAATCAATAAAGCATGGTGAGGGGTGGCAAACTTAAAAAAACAAACAAATAAACAAAAAGACAAAAAAGTGCTATATATCAGAAATAGCCCAACAACCAAGTCACATTGTCAGTGCAAAGGGGAGATATACACAGTTCCTTGCATTTCTAATTGTCATCTTTAAATTTATGAATGTGGATTTTATAAAACACGAACACAGACTAAGCATAAAATGCTTACAAAAGAGTACCGTACTTAGAAAATAATTTTTATTTCCTGTAAAACTACGTTTAAATTTTTGTAGAATTGGTTTAAATAAAGCTCAACAAAAAAAAGCTTTCTATGGAACCAAGCAAAACCGTTTTCCTTAAGAACAAAGGAATTAGTTACCACTCGTCCATTTTCAGCAGTTGCTGCATCTTAATATGCTCTACTTGCAAGAAATTGATCTTGTCAAACAGTACAAATTGATACTACACGGGAAAACTCTCTACGGACTTTGACTTCAGAAATTAACTCTCTGAATAAGACAGAATGGCAAAAGGGGCAAAAGCAGCATTAATATTTATTTACTGAAGCTCAGCCACACTGAGACGTTAAAAGCTGCCCTATTTCTGAGGTTTAGCAGTGCTTAGCACACAAATGGTTGGTTCTGAATGGAAGTCTGACAGAAAAGAAAAACTATTAACATTACCATGATGAAGCTAAATTCTGAAACCTGTAAGATTAAATAACCACAGGAATTATGCTAACATTAGGTTCTCAGTTCTACAATGACAATAGTTTAAATGAGCATTAAAAGAACAGTTATTATTCTGCAATATTAAGCAATTTTTTTCTCATATGTTTCATCTATTAGGATTTTTTTTCTAGATACCATACGTGTATAAATAATTTATTTTCTTTCTTTGCTTTCTCTTTCTTTCCTCTTTCTTTTATTGTTTAAAAGGGAAGATGTGAAATCATTTGGAATATTATAATAACAAAATGTTTCATACAAGGTTTGATTTTAACAGAACCAGAGGCATCTTAACACTCACCCAAAACTTTGGGAGGTTCACCAACCTCTAGAATATTTTTTTCTCCAAATGCAGGCTGTTCAAGTGGTGCTTTTCTCCATCTGTTAGCATACCGTGCTCAGAATTACATTGTCATATTTAATGTAAAAGGGATCAGTCCCCTTTCATAGTTTAAATTCAACATATTACTATGATTGGAAGACCAGTGTTTTTCTAATTTATAAACCAAACCAAATATCATAAACTTACATGTTTATTTAAACAAAGTTCTCTCTAAAAACTGAAAAACTCTAAGAACTGAGCAACCCCAAAGGCTTGATGTGAACACTGAAAAATCGTAATAAAACTCAAAGTGAAAAGAAACCACACATGATAAAGTGAAGTGTCTCCTCTCTCTGTTTGAATTTTTCTTTCTATGTGTGTATTTGTGTATGTGTGTGTATGTTTTTCCAATGCAGCAAATTCACAATTCTTACAACCTAAAGAGTCTTAATGTAATTTAGGGCCGAGCTACATATTTACTAAAGTTGATGACAATGATGATCACATCACAAAATCTCATGATGGAAACAAAGTAATTTGAAACCTCAATAGTGTAAGCCTGGTTATAATAATGATTTGAACATGAACAGTGCCAATCTATTTCATCTCGAAATTTTACACCTCCTTAGGATGCAGATTCCTTATTTTGTATCAGTTCCATTTCACTCTGCATTTACAATTTATTTACTTTGTCTCTCTCACCGAGAGTATTTATTATTTTTCTAAATAAATTCCTCACATCCTTCAGTTCAAGATTTTTATTAGATGTAGAATTAGCAGAAGAGGTAGTAGTGGTGGTAGGAGAAATATGTCATTTTGCTTATATTGATAGAGAATCACCTAAATATTTGAGCATTGTAGATGAAAGGTTTTGTAATCTATCAGTAATTCCCTGCCACACTTATCATTCACATGTCTGGGTGTTTTGCTTACCACATCTCCACTTTTCTTAATATGCCTGAAAGCTATGTGTGAATCGAATGACTAAGACTAACTCTAACAACTGTTTGGAAGCCTGTGGCAAAAATCAGTGGAATGAAATCGGTGCTATGGCGCATAATGGGATTAGGGAGTACCTGGTGAGGTGCAGTTGGTGCTCGGATTCGCCCAGCAGTTCTGTTAGTCTCAGGCACTCCTCTCTGGCCCGGGCTGCCTTCTGCTGCTCCTGTTCCAAGTGTTGTTTGCTTTCGCCCAGTTCTGTTCTCAATTTCTCTATTTCCTTAGGTAGAGAGAAGGGGGAAAAGCACCCATATAAAATACATGCACCTGAATTCAAAATTAGCTCATTTTTAGTTTTTTGTCATGAATTTCAATGTGATAAAAAATTATTAGAAAATTTAGGCTAGCTTCCATTTTATGACAAAAGGAATTAGCACATCCAAAAATGCACATGAGTAAGATTTTATTTTGGATTGTAAAATGAAGTCTAATTTTAAAACTGAAATGATTAAATGAGAGCAGTCAAATTGGATAATTGCACTTTCACTCTAAGAGTTATTCCCTTTAAAAAGTAATATTTACTTAAAATGTCACTACCTTTAAAATGTAACATTTTTGTGTGAGATGCAATCAGACACATGCAGTGATTTACATCAAGTATGTACTTTTTATTCTAAAAGATAAATTTATGGCTTCATTTGGGTGTTTTGAAACTCAAATTAAAGTAAAATAAATAATTTAAGAGATTTTTAGAAAAATGTGAGGTGTAAAAAATGGCATGATTATGATGTTCAATATTACTTGGAAAAAATAATCCAGGAAAAAAACAGCATGAGAAATTTAAGCATTGAGAGTGTATGAGATTTCTGAGCTAAAATAATATTTCCATTTAAATTTGTAATTTTAAAAGTCAACAAGAACACTCTAAGACTAATAAATATGAAAATATATGAAGGTTTATTTTTTGGTTTCAGGGTGAAATTATCCTTATCTTACTGAAACTCAAATATTTCAAAGCAAAAATACCTTATATAGGCCATAATTTTAAATAATTTCTATATTAAAGTAGAAATATTTATTTATCAATAGAACATCTGTAAAATTAAGTCAAAGAAAATACAAGATGAACTTTTAAAAATATTTAGGCTATTAAAACAAGAAAAAAAAAAAAGAAAGGGCAGAAATATTTTCAAATTCAGCAGAAAGCAAGAAACAAATTTGATACAGAAAAAATGCAACCTCCTTTTGGAAAACAAAATTATGTGTAAGTAGAGGGATTTAAACTTAGTATTTAAATAAACTTCCAAATTTTCTCATGTCCTTATTCAATATTCTGAACAACCTCCAACTGCATTTAATACATCATGTAGGATAAATTAAATAATTCATTCACACTTTTTCTTGTATTCATAACAGTATAAATATTCAGCTTATCTCCATCAAAACCGTACATTAACCAACAATATAATAACTTAGTACAGTTCTCAAATACTGGTTTATTTGAAAACCTATGAAATAATTATATCATTTTCATTCAGTGTAGATTTTCTGTAGCTTTCAAATTGAAATACTAAGTTAAACTGACTTGTTTTTTAAAATATTGTGTTATTAAAGTTAAACCCATATATTCCCAATTTCATAATTAAATATAATTAAAGAGATAAAAATAAATAAAGAGTATTAAATGTGTATTGTTTAACCTTTATAAAATTAACAAAAGCAAAGAACTACAGAATTGGAAAGATATGCTAACTTTAAAACTTCAAAAATTAATTCATTAATTTTCTTACACAGTCCTATATGCAAGAAACTATACTAAATAATATGATGAATTCAGAGTTCCCATCTCTAAACTCAGTAGTTAATAATTCATCTGGGTAAATGAGACATATATACACAAGAAGACTATCAAAATGCAAAGCATATAAAAACACCAACTGAGTTATAGAGAAAATTCATGCCTCAGTAGCCAGATGAGGGATATATTAGCATGAACAAGAAAAGTGAGAAAGAAGTGAGGGCACAAAAGCTCTGGAGTGATACTTTCGATCACATGAAAGCTCTTTAATTGTGGATTAATAACACTACCTTTTTCTTATAGATCATAGGGTGACATTAATGGTTTAAACAGGTATGCCATATGACAGAGGCTGAGCTTGAGAAAACTGGATCAATGTGTACAATCAATTTAAGGTGGCAAAGAATGGCAGAAGGAAGACCATGAAAAGATAACTGCAGTATTCCAGACATGAGGAGTGGAGGGACTTAAAACAGAAATACAAAGAGAACATGGTGATTTTATGGAAGTAAAAGGAGCGGAATCGGAAGACCAAAGATGACTCCAGAATTTTGAATTGAGAGAAGACAAAAGAATGACAGAAATAGAAAATGTATAAAATTCCAAACTTTTTTTTAAAAAGAAAAGATACAGTTTTTGTAAGCACTATGCAACAATAACAACGTATGTACCTTACACTGGTAATTAGATTTTAAGTATAAATTAGCTGCTTTCTTTTTCTCATGGAATAAAAAGTCAAGGGTTGTATTGCAAGACAGTCCAAACACAGAGGTAAAGAACATGGATCACAGATCAGGGCTCCAGACACAGCTCTGGCACTTTTCTGTGACCTTGGACAAGTCATTAGACTATTATATAGTTTCTTCCTTCCAAAATCACAGTGATAACAAGCTCCTAAAGCTGTTGTGAAGATTAAATTAGGCTAGGAATTCTTAGCAGAGTGCCTAGCACACAGTAAAAGCTGAATAAAAGACAGTGAATATCATTATTACTGATTTTTCCCTCTGTCTTTCAAGAACAGAAAAGTGGGAAGAAAAAAATGACCCACCTAAGAATATATGCCTATCTCTAAAGAGTTCTCAATTCATAAAACTTCCACCTTCTCAATAAAGCAGTATTTTGGTGAAAACTGAATAAAACTTCATCTATTGTAATTTCAAAATGTGAAATGCATTTTTGTTAGGAAGATGGAAAATTACTGCCTGCTTCTGATTATCCATGCCAGCGAAAGAGCTTATTGGTGCAGATAATCAAAATCAACAAATAATCTAACCAGCTGGACCAGGGCTCAACACTTACTCCCTGAGTCAGGAAAATCTGCCATGGCACCAAGTCCAACCGTTAGAAGAGAAATCTCTTGCCAGAAATGCCATGCTCCCACTGGCAGGATAACCCTTTGCCTCACCCAACTAGGTCAGGGCTGCTTCCCTGGCTGTATATAGTAGCTTGGGGATGAAAGACCAACAACAGCCATAGGCCAACCGTACATCACTCTCAAAGCACACTATTAACCTGCATGTCTACAGTGCAGTTTGATGTGGCCATCTTTTGGCTAACTGGGCAAAGGCAGGTCCAGCTAGCTTTACACCTTATCAAAAGATATCTTTCAAGTCATGACTATAACCACCAGAACAACTCAAAGTAGAAACTGTTAAAAGTGATCACTGCTAGAAAACAGTACTGGGGATCGAATTTGGAAAAGGGGAGACTTGATGCTGTTCATTTATATCCCTCCACACTGTAGGAAGTTTTTTTCTTAATCATGGGCATGTGTAACTTTATTTTTATTGTTGATTAAATTTGCCCATCAAAGTAATGCACCTAATTTAAGTCACATAGTACTAAATAGCTCATAACAAGGAACGCAGTGCCCATGACCTATCTTCCCTATTTCAAAACTAATCTCCAATGGTACACACCATTAGCTCTTCTGATGTTTATCTTCATATTTTTAAAAGACAAACTTATATTGCTATTTCTTAAGTTTTCAATATTAGACCTTTCTTATGGGAAGAAGGGTGACAATTTAGGTCTCGTACCACCCACCCTACATACCCATCTCATGCTCCCATATAATGATTTTGGTTAAAGCATTAGTCAGTAGTTCATTTACATTATAATGATTATGAAAAATTTGCTCACTGCTGAAAAAAGCATTCTCTTGTTTAAATTAATTTTCTTACATATCATTTTATTATTTCTAGAATTAATTGCCCAGTTTTTTAATAGTTTGTTTTTCTAGATAACTGACATTTTCCCCCAAATATTCAAACATACCTGTTAAACAACCATCAATAGTATTTTTGCAAATAACCAAACATATTAGATAAAGTATAAGTCCTTTTAAAAAAAATTTTCTGGATATATCCCTCTTGGCACCTTATGTATGGCCTGGTTGATCTCTATCTTGTGTCAAGCCTTCTCCATACTCTTTTAGAGTTCTTTGTTTTCTGGGTCGTAAGTCATCATGTTTCTCAATTTATTCCCTTTTTTGGTATGAAAGCCATCTCCAGGTACCTTTCATAAGAAAAGGCACATGAAAAACACATTTTTGAGTATTCACATGCCAGAAAATGCTATTACTGTATGCATACACTTGATTGTTCGGCTGGGTATAAAACTCTATTTTGAAATTAGTTTTCATTCAGGATTTTTAATAACTATTTCACTGTCTTCTAGATCCTAATAGTACAACTGAAAAACCCTGTACCATTCTGATTCTTAGTACCTGGTCTATGATTTATATTTTTTTCTTTCTGGAAACTTTTACAGTCATCTCTTTTTCCTTGTCATTTTGAGATTTTGCAATGCTGAATCCGGGAATGGAGCTGTTTTTCATTCTTGTGCTGAGTTTTCAGCGAGTCCTTTTCAATCTGAAGGCTTATTTTTTTTTCATTTTGAGGATGTTTTCTTCTACTATTTTAAAATATTTTGATGCCATACACTTTAGCTCTAGGACATTAGTTGTTGGATTGATTATCTCATTTTCTTATATTTTCCATCTCTGTCTTCTGATTGTAACTTCTGAAAGATTTCTTTGACTGATGACACCTCATTTTGAATGTTAAGAAAATTTTCTACTCCTTTTGTATTTCTATGAGCTATTTCTTGTTTTTATTGACTTTTTGACATAGCATGCTAATTTTAATCTATGAATATAATATCTTACCTATTAGAATATACAGTATTTAAATGTTTTCCTTTGCTCATTATATGTTGCCTCAGTTTCCTCCAGGTTCCTTTCCTGTTTATCTGATTTGGACTCTCCATTATGTTCTAGGTTTTCCTCAAATACAGGGTAATACTTGGCTATCCTTTTATATTTAAGAATGAGACAGTTAATAAACGTGTGGGTTTAATAGTTTTGGGGTAATATGATAGTTTATTTAGACTGTTGTTCAGCAAATATTCACTCCCATCTCTCTTCCACTGAGAGTGGAATACATTACATCTCCCCAGGGACTCTGGGCTTAGCCATATGATTTCATCTGGCCAGTGGAATTTGCATGGCTATAAGGTAAGCAAAAATCATAAATGTTTACGTTTAGCTCACGTTCTGGTGATTAACCAAGAGAAGTGTATGCACTGGGTAGCCGCTGCCCCTTCAGCTTAGACTGCAGAAAGAATACATGGAGATCAGACCCAAACCCCAACCATAGCCCAGACAATGCACAACCCACAACCTGAAGCAGAAACACCCAGTCAAATACAGCACAGATCAGCCACATCTTACTTGACCTGCAGACTCATAAATATAAAGATACATGATTGTTGGTGCAAGCCACTGAGTTTTATCAATATAAAATTATTACTTGAAAGGAATAAGGAGTGTTACAACTATACATCACCTTAGAATTTTATTTGATCTTTGAAACAATTGCATGAAACATACAGGGCAGGTATCTTTGTTTATACATATAAGAAATTTTGGGTCAAAGACATTGAAAATTGTCTAAAGCAGTACACCCAAGCCTTGAACCAGATCTTCTAACTTCACTGCCTTCACCACACCATACAATAAATTATGCAGTTGCTTTCAAACATTTTTTTGGCCAAGATTCACAGTAAAAAATTCATTTTAAAATCACAATTCAGAGACACACACACACATATAAATGTAAGAAGCATTTCATGAAACAATATGAACTCTTACGATGTGTTATGCACTCTGACATTTCCTATTCCATCTTATTTTATTCTACTTCTTTTATCTTATCTTACATATTTATTTATTTTTTTATTTTTTTTTATTTTTTTTTTTGAGACACTCTGGCACCCAGGCTGGAGTGCAGTGGTGTGATCACAGCTCACTGCATCTGTGACCTCCTGGGCTAAAGTGATCCTCCCACCTCAGGCTCCCAAGTAGCTGGGACTACAGGCGTGCATCACCATACCCAGACAATCTTAAAAAAGTTGTCAGTGGAGACAAAGTCTCGCTATACGGCCCAGGCTGGTTCAAACTCCTGAGTTCAAGCAATCCTCCCACCTCAGCCTCTCAAAGTGTTGGGATTATAGGCATTAGCCACTATGCCTGGCCAATCCCACTTCTTTAAAAAAAACATTTCCTGCTTCAATCTATAAAATTGATTTCACAATCCTACAATTTGAGAAGCATTCTATACTTCAGATAATTAAAATATATTTTTTACATAAATTAATAGAACAAAATAAAAAGTTTCATTAAAAGAAATTCTACTATACATTTTTCCTGATTTCCTAAGAAAAAATATCCAAAGACATGAATGTAAAACCTATTTGAAACATTATACAACATCTTAATTCAAAAGGATAACTTTGCCTGGAAAGAAAAGAAGCATAAACTATAATACCTCAATGGCAGTGATTTATTCCTGCTACTAAACATTATGTGACTTAAAAATTATTTTGCCATCTTTAATATAGGGTGACTTGTTTGTGTAAGAGAAGATGAGAATGGGGAGAAAAAAAATTACAGTACAGTAAGAAGACTAGATCCAAAAATCCTCACAAGTTAAAAGAAGGAACTGGTAGGTTTGAGGCTGACAAATTTTGACAATGTGAATCTATCACTCAGAAGCCAATGGATGAATTCAAAGAATATATTTCCAAAAGCAAGGTAGTACATAATACTGAATTTTGAAACATATAACCTATCACTTGGGAGAAAATAATCATTTATATAAAGTTCTGTGTGTGTAAAAAAAATGTACTCATTGGAAATTTAGTATTTATTCATACTTTTATTAACTTACAGATGTCAAGATTGATTTTGTCAAATCATTAGTAAATTTCTGTCTACAGCTGCACTAGCTAGCTTTGGCTATTTAAATTTAAGCTAATTAAAATAAAGAATTTAGCTCCTTACTTGCATTAATCACAGTATAAGTGCTTGGTATCCACGTGGTGATTCCATGGCTACCATATTGGAAAGTGCGAGTTTAAAATATTTTCATCATCACAGAAAATTTTTTGGCATAGCACTGGTCTAGAATATAGCAAAATGTATTTCTAAGACTCATTTTCCAAGCTAGACACTTGGGGAACCAGCCTATGTGAACAAAAGGATATTATAAGTAGTAACTCATTTTGGAAACAGCCAAAAATGATTGTCCTCTTCACTGTGGCAGATGTAGAAGGTTGCTGATACCATTCTAGAAATCCTGTTCACGGTTACCATTGTTGATTGCACATAACACTGACTTAATGCTTTCATTGTGGACTTAATAGTAACACTGATACCCGTTAACATTTTTGAGTGCTTACCATGTACCAGGCACTGTCTTAGCATTTTATATTTTAAAATTCCATTCTGTGTTCATGACAACCATATAAAAATAAGTATCCTATTCCTGTTTTACAGATGAGAAAACTGAAGCTCACAGATGTTAAGGAACTTACATAAGATTATACAGTGGCAGAGCTGAGATTCAAAACGGAGTTCGTCTGATTTCAAGTCCTATAATCTTTCTACTACACCATATTGTCTCCCTAAACAATCCTAGATCTAACAGAAAATAAAGAGGAAATTACACAGTCTGCCTTCTAAAACCTCTTGGCCTATAATGTGACATAGGTGGAAGACACAAATAGCACAGAGACAACAGGAGAAGATACAACTCAGATGACATGGATCAAATATCATGCTACCAAACACAAGGATCTCAATGTGCAAAGCCCTGGGCCTGGTTCACTCTGAGGAAGCATTTCTCCTGGAGACTTTAGGACTAGTGACTTGAAGACGTCCTGAGGTTTGGATTTGTTTAGCCTCGGGTCCCACTGTCTACACCTTTTACAACATGATGAACTCCGTGCCAGCCTAAGAATCAACATGCAACTTAACTCTTCAGTCTTCCCAACAAAATATGCAACATTTTTGTGGAACTTTTCAGTTTTCCAATTGCTTCCAATGTGGCTATTTAATCAATCCTTACTCTAAGCAAATATTCTTTAAGGAATTTTAAGAAACTTTTTTTTTCTTTGCATAATGTTAACAGAAGTAGCATCAACTGATCACTTAAATTCAGAAGCACTTCCTCAGAGCTAACGTAGCTCTCAGCCAAAACAAGTGTTCAAAACAGATGAAATGGAACTATGGCAGGAAAGAAGTGCCTTTCTAAAAGTATGTGTCTAAAGAAGAGAAGAATTTAAGACATCTGATATAAAGCTGACTGTATTACATTGTGACAATAAAGCAGACTTTTTGACTAAGCCAAGTTTACACCACTGTTCTGTCATGCCAGGAGATTCAGTGGCAAAAGAATCATTACAACTCTGAGGTCAGTTTACAAAAATGAGTTCAGGTGATAGCTCTACTTTTTTGGACAGGTTTAATAAAGATTTTATGTTTGCTAAAAGTGAAAAAAAAAACTTGCTTTGCATTCTTATGAATGTAAGTTTCTGATCATCATAGAAAAAATATCAGGCCATTCATTAAATCTGCAATTTTTTTCTTTAAAATAATATAGGGCCTTTTTTGCCCCAATCCTATCATGCTTTTTCAGTGTTTTAAATGAGTAAAACATTAACAATGTTCAAGGTATTGTATGCTGACATATTTGCATACACAGATAGAGATCTTGACCTTTTATGTCTGCTGATGCTAGGAGCAGACATAAAAGTTGTAAAGGAACATTAAGATAGCCCTGGATGAGGGAAAAATCTGAAATAAGATGTGATTGTTGGAAAGCTATAAAAGAGAGGTGATACATTTTTCAAATGATACATTGCAAAAGAGTTGTTAAGGTATTGTGAATATCGCCAAGAGTAACTGGGAGAGGTAGATTCAGATTACAGATTGAAATGGATAAAGACAACCCGAAATTGTGAGTAAAAAGGGGTAAAGTGAAAGAAGACAATGTTGAAATAAATAGAAAAGTCTTAAAATAATGAAGGAGTCAAATATATAAATCTCCTAATTGTTGACCACACTAGTTATCAGCTGTCAATGGTGTGGAGTTTTAAAATTGTCTGACAATAAGTTTTGCATTGGTTCGATACCAGAAAATGTATCAAGAGCTGAACTGTAAAAGACAGCCATCAATTACAATGTTAAAGAACCTACCACTTCAGAAGCACACCTGTCCCTTGCCCAGGTTGTACCCTTCATTTCTTACTTTTAAGGCTCCCTGTTTCTGCTCTTGAGTTTGATGCAAATGGCCCCCAAGAGATGCAATCTCTTATCACCCTGCTATGTGGTACATTTCATCCTTGTCTACAAACATTATGATCATAAAATCAGATGGTTCACAGTTACTGCAATAGGAACATGTAGTATAGCTGCAACATGTAACAGAAAGAGATAAATGGAAGAAGTAAGGGTGACTTCACTCATTCAACTCAATGAGTGAATGCCTCGGGGTGAGCATGAAGAGTGAGACATGAATCCACTGAGCCCTTGGTCGGTCACAGTACATGTGTACCTTTCATAGTATGACCATCCGACAACACTATGTGGTAATTTCATCTACGAAACAGGTATATTTTTCATACAAAGCACAAACATTGCCAAACACAAGTCAACTTGTTTATCGACTCCTCATTTGATTAAATAGCAATCTATCCCAACAATGAAAGTAAAATGAGATGGATTAAAATCTTTGAGATAGGGTATGAATGTCTCCAATGTGGCAGGAATATATGGCTCTAAATGCATATAAAATCAGTATAGACAAATCCATGTAGACTATTAAATTATGAGGAACGGATGAGATGTTTTAAAGTAATTTTGATCACATGCAATATTTAACCTTTTAGGTTGAACTTGGAACATAACCCCCTCCTGAAATGTCATGCCACTGCGATGAAATACACTGAGTTTATCTTACTAGTAGGATTTATTTCACTGGCTTCACAAATAATTTTTATTCTATGTTTATAAACATTCTGGAGATGGAAGGGACCCGTTATACCTTACTATACTTACTAGGAGAAATTCATTGTTTTTGCCTTCACTTGTGAAGATCTTAGATTTGTCCCTACAAATATCAAGGGTCTGATATCACTGTAAAGATTTTGAAAGCGGCTTCCTAATAGCGCTCTTCCCCCTCACTCAGCTGGGGGCTGATTGTTTTTAGTACCTGAATACTGGAGGACTACAATGTTTACTGTGTCTGTAGGAAAAACATCCCAGGAGTGGTGCTCAATCACTTACAAATCCACCTAAAGGAAGTATCATCCAAGAGAATGTTTCTATGTTTTGTTCAGAGCTGCATCACAAGAGCTATGTTAATGAAGTTAATAAACTCAAAACATTTTGGATATTTGGCAGTTCCTTGTTTTGCAAAGCTGGTAATCCTATGGCATCTATTCTACTGCACATACTATAAAATGCTATATTGGGACATTTAAATGGGATGGTCTTATAATGTTTGTGGAGAGAACATAACTAAAAAGACTAATGTAGACCTATATTCCTTTGCTTGGTATACATATAAAAGGAATCCTTTAATATGCTATGGCCACCCAAATGTTATGATTTCTAAAGAAAGAAAGGCTCAAAAAAGTAACAGTTCGGCCCTTCTTTTCTTTTCTCTTCTTTTTCTTTTCTTTTGAGACAGGGTCTCATTGTCTTAGTGCCACCCAGGCTAGTGAGATTATAGCTCACTGCAGCCTCAACCTCCCCAGCTCAAGAGATTCTCGTGCCTCAGTCTCCCAAGTAGCTGGGACTATACGTGTGTGTCACCAGGCCAGGCTAATTTTTGTATTTTTTTTTGTAGAGATGGGGTTTTGTCATGTTGCCCAGGCTGGTCTTGAACTCCTGGGCTCAAGAGATCCTCCTGCCTTGACCTCCCAAAGTGTTGGGATTACAGGCATGAGCCAATGTGTCTAGCTGGCTTCTTATTTTCTAGAAGGAAATTATGTCAGCCGTGTACTTGACATTCCAATTTAATGAAAGAAAAAATTATTTTCCACTTGAAATGGTAAGATACAAGACTAATTTTATACACATGTATATTTACATATAATATTTAGATATATGCATCTATTTTAAGATATACATATATTATATTAATATTATATATAGATGCACATATTAAATATATGTAACATATTCAAGTTGACTTATAATGCTATTTAATAAAATAGCCCTTGGTATATTAGTAAACAAAAGTATCAGGAAGAAACTGAGACTCCTTCTTTTCTTCCCTGTGATCAAGCCACCATCCCTAGGTAGAAAAGCAGAAAGAGGGTAGCTGGTGAAGATCACCCCATTATTTCTGAGGTGACAGTCACCAGTGTAAAGGTGCCTTTGAACTGTGTTTGTTAACAAATTGGCACAATTTTTTAAAATAGCAACTCTAAATTTACTTAATGTAAAAAAAAAAAAAAAAAAAATACACCTAACCCTGACCTAATCCTTCTGAAAGCACTTCAGAAGGATTTTTTCTTGCTATACTAGTTGTATTCAAATGAAAAATAAATCTGGAGTTGTTTCTTTCAAAATGAACTGCAAAAAATCAGGAAAACATCTTTTCTGGTGGGACATCTCCATACAGAAAAAGCAGTCTTTCCAATGGCCAATAAAAACAAAAAATCTAAAAAGTACAAAAGCTGGTAGATAAAAGAATTACCAAAGAAAAATAATCTTTAAACAGTTACCCAAAATGCAGGAAAACACATCATAGCATAATAAAAAGAATATTCATTACAGTTATTGACTTTTATTACCATTTGAAAATAGTTTTTTTTGCCAACTGAGAAAATCATCCAAAGCAAAAATAAAATATAATAAAATAATTCCAGTTTAGGAAAGCAAACTGTTAATTTATTCCCTTAAACTATTCCTTCCCAAGCTCTCAATTCAATACAATAAATATTTCTGAGCACACACTATGTGCCTGCTATGTGCAATGTGCCAGACATTTTAAATATATATATATATATATACACATATATGAATCCAGATGGCCAGATAATTTTATAGATATCTACATATACATATATGCACACACATATACACACTATATATACTATATATGAATAATATCCAAGCTATTTCACTCTTCACTTTATTTTCTTTCATAACTATTAAAATATTAATTGATTCCCTATCATTTTGATAAAAAAGAAGTGCAAGTCCAATGATACATCTAAGTTACATCATTTCCTCCTCAAGTTTACAATCATCTGGGCTACAGTAAATAACAGAAATTCTTATATTACTCTTATTTAGTTTTCATAAAAATTTACAGCAGGAAATTATAAGTATTAATATTAGGGCTTCAGGATTCATATTAAGTGAAGTCCAAACATCATTTTCACATTATGTTGTTATATTTTGGGCTAATTATATTCACTTATGCCTAAACATTAAAGCTATTAATTACTCAATAGAGTAATTGCATTGAAATTACATTGAAATATAAGATTAAAAACACTTGGTCACATTGCCCACTACTAATTACAGTGGTGTAGCTCCTGCACCATTCCCTATGTGTAGAAATATGGCTAAACACAAGTAAAAAGCAAGACTAAATATAAAAACCACACTAAAGCAATTTTAATAAATAAGAGAATGACAGGCACTTTCAAATAAGACAAAGATGGTTTCACTATCTATAAAAGTAAAATAAACTTAAATGAACGGAAAATATTGCTATTAGTAAACTTATAACTGGTTTTGCCTTTAGAAAACTTCATAAGTCAATTTAAATGCAAGAAGTTAATGTATTATTGACTTCAAGTTTAGAAAATATCTTTTTCATTATTAAATGTATTTACAATGCACTCAGGTTCTCATCATGAGGTTAAAAATACCTAAAAACCAACAAGGATGCCATTCATAATCCTAAATTTAAAAAACAGTTTTTTTTAAAAGTTTGCTCAAAATTGACACTATTACCTTAAATGAATAGCAGCCTAAAGGTCATTTCAATATGGAATTTTCAACCATTTTCTATACTTCTACATATGCTTCAGATGTAATACTTTCTCAGATACTAAAATTACAGGAAAACCAACATATATGCAGGCATACTTTTCAAAGCCAAAAACTTTTTAGTGTAGATATAAAAGTACTGACAACTACAAAAGCCACAATTTCCAAAGAAAGCTAGATAATTAGTCTGCTACTATTGCCATAGTAAATATAGTATTTTAGATATGGTATCTGCTACTAAAAATTATTGTGTAGAAGAAACTGGCCCATTTATTCTTAATCAGAACAAAAAGAAATTTTTGGCAAAACTATTTTGTTCTTAGATGGTGTACACGTTTTTATTACTTTTCTACTATCACAAATTAAAACTCTTATACTAAATGGTACTCTTGTAGAAACTGTCTAGAAAATAATCAAATATTCTGATTGCTAAAGGGAATATACAATGAAACTTTTGGGTTATTTTGTACCTAACTTTTAAGACTTTGATGCACAGTATTTACTTAGCAAATATAATTCCTGTTCTTTAAATACTGTGCTGCTTATATTTTTTTCTAAAGTATACTCCTATCTAAATGGTCCCAAAAACATTTGGGAGTAAACTGCCATGCGAACATAAAATCTTTTGTTTCATAAAAAACAAAATAGGCCTTTAGGAAAAAAACGTGCAGTTAGGGATACATGACACCTCAGTCATCATCTTAATCTATCCCCTCACTTTACAGGTGGGAACGTGGGACCCCAGTGAAATTAAACCACTCACTAAGCCCACTCAACTGTACTAGAACTCAAGCTCCAGACTCTTCGCCGATACCCATTTCCCTTCAAATGTGGAATAATGCCAAGCCACAATGCTAACTCAGTTACAAGCATAAATAAGCTTCTATTGGCAATAATTAACTTTTCAATGCAATAAAGAAAACATATCATGTTTCTCCTCAGACAACTGTTAATCAACAAGAACTTTTTCGTTTTGCTCTTTTATTCTCTTTATTAGTTCTGTCAATCTCTGACAACTAGAACAAATGTGAAGACTTACTCTTTTTTTTTTAAGCAGCATCTTAAAGCCATACATATTATTTCTTAATTTAGAGGGAAAAAATGCATTTTCTTAGGTTTGGTTTTTGTCAATATTACTGTTTGGTATAGGTGCTAAGACAAAAGAAAATGTTTATTTTCTCTCAAACCAAGAAAACCTCAAATGTTTGTTGTACCCATTAAAGGTCTCCCAGCCTTCCATTTCAAACTAAATGATTTTGGTTTGTAGGAAACGGTATTTTAATTTTTCACTAAATGAACTTCAAATAACTGAGAAAAGGAAGTCATATTCTTGTACTCTGGATCACTTAACACCTCAGACCGTGGAATACAGCTCCTCTTGTTGCCTACACAAACACACCGGCTCTAGCTGAGGTCACCTCTCCTACCTACCTACCTACCCAGTTTCTGCTACTCCTTGGTGTACCTAATTACAGAGAACATCAGTATCGATGCTCTGGCTCCAAAATCCTAAAGACAGCAGGAGAGGTAAAGTATTACCAAAAACATACCTAAAGCATTCTCACCTTTAGGCTCTTACTAACATTTATGCTTGGATGCAAAATATTCTGACCACCCAAACAGCATGTCTGGGTTCAACTTACCTTTAAGCTGTCACTCTGCTTGTTGGTGACGCAAAATAATTTCTCTTCCACTGGAAAACTGGACAATTTAACCTTATTTTGTTGGAAGGTTTTCACCAAAATTAATGAAATGTTCTTATGTGAAGAGGAAACAGCAATTTTAACAACAAAACTAGGTTTATTTATAGAGACATAACTGATTGAAAAAAAAATCCTTCTGTACTGAGACATGGTGTACGTGATCTCACCTTATGGGGAGTTTTTAGAAAACTCACTTTAGCTGTGGGTTATGTAAATATTTCTGTAAAATTCTATTTGAGGAACTTAAGAATTTATTGAATTTGGTTTTAACTCAAAAATAACCTATACTTTCTAACTAATTTTAGCAAGCAGCACAAAAATGTGAAGTAGATTTTTAGCTAATATTTTGAGTGTGTTCTTTTAAATGAACAGCTTCCACATACAAAGGAGTAAACTCATCTCTTCAATTTACTGACCATCCATTCTATTCCTATGTATGTATACAGCTTTTCATAGTTTAGAAAACACTTTCATACACATTACTGAATTTACATGCTGTGATAATCAGAAAACTAGCATAATTGCTGCTTTCACCCATTTTCATAAAGAAAAATAAAATAGGCATAGAACAGAGACATATAGGGTAAATGATTGGGACAAAACACTTTGAAATGGAGAGTAAGTCAATAGAATGAATAGGAGAAATCTCAAAAAATGATTTTAAAGACCCAAATTTCCAATTTAGCCCATTTATCCAGGTTATCTAGATGAACAAAATGGATTTTCAGGCAGATCCATTTTAATTTTGCCCTCTCATTGGGAGTTTCCCAGCATGGGTTTATATCCTGCCAAACTACAAATCTGCTCCATATTTACAAAGGCACTTTGAGTTCTTAGCCATCCATGCCCGATTTCTTCATTACCTGCCATCAACGCAAGCTTCTGTCGCATGGTTCATCGTTATCTAAGCAAACTACTTATACACAGTAGGCATAAAAATAAATTTTTTTAATTGACTAGAATTATTTTGAAGAAGGCAACGGTCTGGTTCTTAAACAGAAAAACAAACATGACCTGGTTCTTAAACATCAATTAGAACAGATCATAAGGAAGAGCCTAAAGGTGAGAATGCTTTAGGTATGTTTTTGGTAATACACAAATATCAAATTATAAGGAAGCTACAGGTCATAGGCTCTGCGATGCTTTCTGTGCTATACTATTTAGACCACTGACTTTGATGAGGATGCCACCGATGTGCTCACCAAGTGTGTCTGTGACATAAACCCGAGAGGAATAATGTATTATGGCAATATGTTGAAAAGAAGTTCCAAGAGAGCTCGGACAAGCTGACACAACAGGCCCAAATGAAAACGACCAAGTTCCAGACAGGTGAACGCAAATGTCTAGACTCACTGCCCAGTTGTAGGTCAGCAGATACGTGCCCTGAGGGGTTTTAACTGAATGTTAAGCTCACTAAGAATGTACAATGAGACATGTTCGATCAACAACAAGGCAAATGCTAGTTGGCTCTGATGCTAGATGAACATAAGCTTAGGCAATACCTCCAGCGCCATGCACTGTGCGGTTCATACCAGCAGTCTCATGTTCAGTAATCATCACGACTCTGGAAAGGAATGTGGTAAAATGGGACACGGACGGGACAGAGATGAAGGTGGAAAAGGTAAGAATCACAACATTAGTAAAACTAGTAATTATTAGTGTGTATTGAGCAATTATTATCTGGCACGCATTGTACTATGAGGTTAACATAGATGACCTAAAATTTTACAAAATCCTATAAGGTAGGAATTGTATCTATCCTCATTTTACAAAGAGGAAAACTGAAGCTTGCACATTTTCAGTAACCTGTTCAGGTTCAGCAGGTAGTGGGTAGTAAAATGAGAAATTTGCTTGAGGCAGTCACTTGGCCATCTCTTCACCCACCTATCCATCCAATTACTGTGACCCTAATTGCAATCAGGGCACTGGAGCACCAGAATACAAAAGAGAATAAGACAAGTAAAAGTCTCTGTCCTCAAACAACTTACATTCTAATGGAAGGAACTGATTGTTTAAAAGCAAATGAACAGTAAAATAATAAAAAACTTATAGTAAGTTTCATGAAGGAGGGGAATGAGGTGCTGTGAGAGAATAACAGAGTATACATTAGTAGCCAGTGAAGCAGAGACATTGAATTGGAAACCACAAGAAAGAAAAAGAGCTGGTTAAGCAGAGGAAGAGTGGGAAAGAATAAATGTGGAAGATGTTTGTCCAAAGGCCGTGGCATGTCTGAGAAGCTAAAGGCAAACCACGGAGGCTCCAGTGAATGGACAGAAGAAGGGTGCATGAGGAGAGGGTGGAAAGGCAGGCAGTGAGGAGAGTATGCAGGGCCTTGTAAACTGTAGAAAGGAGTCTGGATTCGTGTTTCTAAATGCAAATGGGAAGCCATTCCAAATTGCTAAATGGAAGAGCAATGTCATGCAATTCACGTTTTGCTTTTGCGAAAGTGCTGAGTATGAACTAAAGAGGGCATAACTTTATGAAGCTAATGTTGTGATAAGGAAAGATGATAATAAACAAATGAGTAAGATATGGAGTAAAATAAAGCAGAAAGGGGGCAGGAGCACTTGGAAACTGGTTTACAACGTAAAACAAGGTAGTCAGGAAAATCTCACAGAGATGATTTCAGCGATGACTTGAAGGGTTAATCTTGTGATCCACAAGATAGCCCAGAGAACCCGGCGAAGAGAAGAGTGAGTCCAAAGGCTCCGAAGTGGTTGTGGGGGCAGACTGGTTAGCACCTTGGAGGTCACTGTTAGACTTTGCCTTTGACTGTTACTGAGGTAGGAATCACTGGATGGTTTCAGAAGGGTCACAAGATCGGACATAGGTTGTTTTTTTTTTTTTTAATTTTTATTTTTTATTTTTTTGAGATGGAGTCTCACTCTATTGCCCAGGCTGGAGTGCAGTGGCACGATCTCGGCTTAAGGCGATCTCCGTCACCCAGGTTCAAGCAACTCTCCTGTCTCAGCCTCCCGAGTTAGCTGGGACTATAGGCATCTGCCACTGCGCCTGGCTAATTTTTATATCTTTAGTAGAGACAGGGTTTCACTAACTTGGCCAGGCTGGTCTTGAACTCCTGACCTCCTGATCCAACTGCCTCGGCCTCCCAAAGTGCTGGGATTACAGGAGTGAGTCACCTTGCCCGGCTGACATAGGTTTAACAGAATTTTTCTGGCCCTCATGCTGTGAAGGGGCTAGATGGGGAGAAGCAGGGAGCCCCAGTTAAGAGACTGTTGCTGGCCAGGCGTGGTGGCTCATGCCTGTAATCTCAGCACTTTGGGAGGCCGAAATGGGCAGGTCATGAGGTCAGGAGATCGAGACCATCCCAGCTAACACGGTGAAACCCCATCTCTACTAAAAATACAATTAAAAAAAAATTAGCCAGGCATAGTGGCAGGTGCCTGTAGTCGCAGATACTCGGGAGGCCAAGGCAGGAGAATGGTGTGAACCCGGGAGGCGGAGTTTGCAGTGAGCTGAGATCACACCACTGCACTCCAGCCTGGAAGACAGAGCGAAACACCACCTCAAAAAAAAAAAAAAGAGAGAGAGACTGTTGCAATAACACAGCTGAAGATGACAGTACCTTGAACTAGACGGCAGCAGTGGATAAATGTGAAGAAGATATACGGACAGAAGAAAAGCATCTGAAAAAAATGCTCAGTATCATTCATCACTAGGGAAATGAAAATTAAAACCACAATGAGATACCATTACATACGTACTAGAACAACTAAATATAAAAAAGACTGATCAAGCATTTTCAACATATATAACTGCTAATACATGAATATCATAAAAGGAATTATTCTCATCCTGATTCTACAATTTTCCATCAGACATAGCACAACAAAGACTGACCTAGGAGTGAGAAGTTCAGTCATGTCATTTAGGTACTATCACTAAGCATTTAAGGTTTGTTCTCAGCTCACTATGCATTCACTCAATCAACAGATAAATCTCTGCGGTAGGTCTCCTCTGTGCTGAGTATTGGACACACAATGAAAGGTAAGCTAAGACCCTGACCTTACAGCCACTTCTGGCACATCATTTCAGTTTTGTGGGGCTCTGTCTTTCCCTCCTTATCTGTTGCACCCCCTTGTGCCCTCCAGGTACACACAGAACAGTGCCTTTGTGACTCTGTCCCGTTTGCCTGAATGGCCTTCGCTTCCCACTCTCGTGCTCCCTCCAGACTGGGCTAAAATATGACTCGGATGATATATATTTTTTTCTAAAATAACAGCTTTATTAACATCATCCACACACCATAGAATTCACCCACCTAAAGTATACAATTGAATGGTTTTTAGTACATTCATGGAGTTGTGCAACTATTACCACAATCGATTTTAGAACATTTTATTACCCCAAAAGAAACTCCATGGCCCTCAGGAGTCCCTCCCGTTTGTCCCCAATTTCAGACCTGGACAATCACTAATCTTTCTGTCTCTATAGATGTGCCCATTCTAAACATTTCATATAAATTGAGTCATACAATATGTTGTCTTTTGTGACTGGCTTCTTTCACCTGATATGATGTTTTCAATTGTGAGTCTATCATGCTGTAGAATGTATCATTACTTCATTCTTTTTTATTGCCATGTAATATGTATGTATATACACACAACCCACATTTTATTTACCCATTCATCAGCTGATAGACATTTGGGGTGTTGTCAGTTTGGGGCTACTATGAATAATGTTGCTATGAACATCCATGTAGCAGTTTTTGAGTAGCATGTTTTGGTTTCTGTTGAGTATAGATCTAGGACTCGAACTGCTAGATCATATGGTATCTCTGTGTTGAACATTTTGAGAAACTGCCAGAATGTTTTTCGGCCTGTATGACTTTAAATTCTACCAGCAACATATGGGGGAGTTCCAGTTCCTCTACATCCTCACCAATGCTTGTTATTATCTGTCTTTTTTATTATACTTATCCAAAGTAGATGTAAAATGGTTTCTCATCTTGGTTTTGGTTTGCATTTTCCTGATAGCTAAGGATGTTGAGCATCTTTTCACACGTTCATTAATCATTTGTTAATAATACAGTTATTATTAACATATCTTCTTTTAAAAAACCCTATTAGGGTCTTTTGCCCATTTAAAAATTGGGGTGTCTTTTTATTATTAATTGTAAGTGTACCTTACATATCCTAGATACAAGTTCCTCATCAGATACAGGAGTTACCAAAATTTTTCTCCCTTTCTGTGGGTTGTCTTTTTTCTTGATAATGTTCTTTAAAGGTCAAACGTTTTCAATTTTGGTGACATTCAATTTATCTATTTTTTTCTATTGTTCTTTGTGCTTTTGGTGTCATACCTAAGAAATCACTACCTGATCCAAAGTCACTAAGATGTATGTCTATGTTTTCTTCTAAGAGCTGATAAGTTCTAAGAGTTTGATAAGTTTAGCTGTTACATTTAGTCTTTCATCCATTCTGAGTTAATTTTTGTCTACGCTATGAGGTAGGAACCCAAGTTCTTTCTTCTACATATGGGTATCAGGTTTTCCCAGCACCATTTACGGAAAAGCCTGCTTGCTCTCTATGGAGTTTTATTGCCCTTGCTGAGAATCCATCGGCTGTGAATGTGTAAAATCTTTTCTGGACCCTCTCCCACCGCAGTAAGCCACACCCTTCGCTGACCCCCGTCACATTTACCTTCCTCACCAGACTGTAAGAGTTGTTAAGAGCAGTAAGTAGATTTATATTTTTCATTGCAATCCCCGTGCCAATGTGTTTGCAACACATTATAGGTCATTACTAACTATTAGTTAAATAAATGGCTGCATGGAAATAAGGCAATTACTCCCAGCTGACTCACAATCTAATCATCTACAGAGTGGAGGGGTGGACGAAGTTATTAAAGTCTTTTTGACCCCTGGTGCCCACCAAGCCATTGCTCTTTATTATGTGAGGCCCTTCCTTCCAGGCCATTGAAATAGGAAAGACTAAAGACAAAAGTTACCTTATTTTTTTTTTCATTTTCTTGTTTTTTTGAGATGGAGTCTCGCTCCATTGCCCAGGCTGGAGTGCAGTGGCGTGATCTCAGCTCACTGCAAGCTCTGTCTTCCAGGTTCAAGCGATTCTCCTGCCTCAGCCTCCCAGGTAGCTGGGACTACAGGCGCGTGCCACCACGCCCAGCTAATTTTGTGTATTTTGAGTAGAGATGGGGTTTCACCGTATTAGACAGGATGGTCTCGATCTCCTGACCTCATGATCCGCCCACCTCGGCCTCCCAAAGTGTTGGGATTACAGGCGTGAGCCACCGCACCCAGGCCAAAAGTTACTTTCATAAATTCCATTGTTATGTGGATAAGAATCATCTTCTGAAAAATGCCAAGGTACATAAAGTTATTATTATATATTATTATTACTTTTCAGACAGGGTCTTGCTCTGTCACCCAGGCTGGAGTGCAGTGGCATGAACACAATTTATCGCAGCCTGGACCTTCTGGGTGTGAGTGATCCTCCCACCTCAGTTTCCCATGTAGCTGGAACTACAGGCACATGACACCACACCTGGGTAATTTTTGGATTTTTTTTTTTTTTGTAGAGAGGGGTCACACCATGTTGGCTAGGCTGGTCTCAAACTCCTGAGCTCAACAATCCTCCTGCTTTGAGCCTCCTGAAGTGCTAAGATGACGGGAATAAGCCACCATGTCTATCATGAAGTTATTCTCGACAATCAGCAGTGGTTGTAGGGGAAAAAGGATTTTCATACCAGTAATAGTTTTTTTAAAATCCATTATCGTGGTTCCCTTCTGAAAATCCTGATGTATTATTATATTGATGGATATGTGGTCACGTTTCCCTCTTCTGAGTTATTGTTTAAGGTGAAGCAGTGTAAACAGGAAAAAAAAAAAAAAGACCAATTCTTAGTATAAATGCCTTTAGAATGTCTTCCTCTAAAATCTCTCCCATTTTCTCTTCCCACTTCCCCGCTCCCCCCTACAACCGGCTACTTTTCTTTTCTCTTCTTGTTTTTATAACTAAGGATAATTCTAGCATTTTTCTTGCTCTCCTAGCCATTGAAATAAGTCTATGGTATGTCAAATTCAGCATTGAGATACTTCAAACTTCATGTTCTGCTTAAGAAAAATCATCAGTAAGTCACATTAAGGTTATAGATTAGTAAGATATATAGAAAGATATATTATCTACATATGGATTTAAGATACATACAGATATTTGATCTATTTGTTAGTCTGTGTTGACGCCGCCTTTAAAATGAAACATGTCTGGTGCTTATTATATAAAACCTTGCATAGCTTAAGTTGCTATACACATAGTGGACCTTCAGTAAATTAGAGAAGAAACACTGATCCTCCTACAGTTCTATGATAAATTTAGTTGAAAATGACACCTTAAGTTTCTAATGCAAACTAGGATATGACAATCACCTCTCCATATGAGTGAATTCAGATTTCTTTGCAGAATATTCTAAGCAAGCTAAAGAAGAGTCCACACCAGGTGCAGTGGCCCAGGCTTGTAATCCCAGCACTTCGGCAGGCAGAGGTGGAGGGATGGCTTGAACTCAGGAGTTCGAAACCAGCCTGGGCAACATAGCAAGACCCGGTCTCTACAAAAAATACAAAAAGAATTAGCCGGGTATGGTGGAGATGGAGGCAGGAGGATCACTTGAACCCAGGAGGTGAAGCCTGCAATGAGCCGAGATCGAGCCACCACACTCCAGCCTAGACAGCAGGGTGAAGCCCCAAATCCAAAAATAATAATAATAAAGAAAGACAGAAGAGTCCAACATAAAAGGTGGCATTTGCAATGATCTTTCGAGTAGAACAATTCTTTCTCTTCCATCTTAAGATCTCTTTAAAAGTTTATTTTTACCTCCCTTGTTTCCTTGGCAGCCACACTTTCTATAAAGATATGAGCATCCCCTTGCACTTTAATGGGAACTTTCATTGACAGCTTGACTCATGAAGAGAGGCTAATACTACTACTTGTATAATTTATTCCCATGGAGAGAGGGTGAGAGAGGGTGAGAGAGAGAGAGAAGGTATCAGGACTTCAGTTATAAGTAGAGAGATTTTATACAAAGAAGAATTTTCCATTCCTATAGGGAACTCCAGAAATTTTCAGGGATGGCAGAAGGCAGGCCAGAAATAAAGACCCTGTGGCTTTCTTGTCTTTTTCCTAAATGTAAGTGTAACAAATCCACTTAAGTACAGATGTTAACACCAAAAAGAGTTAAATTAACTTGACCATCTGTTAAGAAGAGTAATATGAAAGCTCTAAACACCTTGCAATTCATTAACACTTGCACTCATGAGCAGCCTAGAGTTAGATCACGAATCTCTGTGTAGGGTGTTCTGTCTCACACTGAACTCCAGTGAGGGTCAGGAAAACATGCCGGGGATCTGTAAAACTTCTAAGACAATTGCAAAATTGTTTCTGGTTTCATTTTGATGATTTATTTTAAAAAGAACCCCCAAAGCAAAATCTTAAGATGATCATATTCTAGGTCATCTGTGTCCAGAACTGCCACAGCTTTTCATTGCATGCTTGCATTTATGAGGGCACCAAGTGAAAACAGAAAGTGAAAGCATTAACTATTAATGCTTTCTCCAGCGGGAATCCACCAATGTATTCCTGATTATCATAAGTTCACATACCTGAGAAACTCTGGCCAAAGAGATTTACTTTCACAGGTCTTGTAAAAGCTGGCTACTCCCCCACAATACTACCTTTGACACTTTGCTGGTGCCTCAAATCTTTCCAGTAGAACTGAAATTTTAATTCACAGTGGGGCTTTAATCCTTGTTGCAAATTAGATGATGTCTGTCTTGTAAGTAAACTTAACTCTTTACAAAGCTGGACATTTTATTGTTCTATTACCAATCATAACGAAAATATCTAAAATTGCAGATAACAGTCAAAATTCATTTTTATAATCTTAACAAAGGTGTCATGGTTATAAAATGAGAGTGAATAACTGGAAAATATAGAATAAAACTTGAGGCTCCATGCAATTTCTATTGATTTTATGAATACTGAATTCACAATTAAGAGGGGCAAAGAAATATTTCCTGTGTTTCTAGAAACGTAAGAATTTAGAGCTAGAGAAAAACCTTTGCTACCACTTGTCCAAGCTTCTCACTTCACTGGGAAATAAACTGAGGCTCCAAGAGGTTTGCTCAGGAAGTTAGCTGGAAGGCAAAGTAGTACCCTGTATGATCTGTGTTTCAC
Organism: Colobus angolensis palliatus; assembly: GCF_000951035.1. Taxonomy (NCBI): domain Eukaryota; kingdom Metazoa; phylum Chordata; class Mammalia; order Primates; family Cercopithecidae; genus Colobus; species Colobus angolensis. The sequence continues at coordinate 5,271,682 of NW_012117377.1, read as the reverse complement.
CTTTCATCAACAGTCATGTGCTAATCTTCCACAAATCAAGATAATTGTCAATTCTTTATTTCTACGAAAACAATCCTATATGACTCTAACACTGTACATAAAATGCTATTTTATTTATGTTATCTGAAATTTGAAAAATCTTAAGATTTTTCCGTGATGTAAAAACTACTACAAACCAAATGAAATACATATGCACACATTCCCAAATGATAACATGACTTCTATGCCTGACTGCAGAGCATGCAGTATATTGTAAGCAGACAATTATATTGGGATTCTGAGTATTACTGAAACCTTTTTTCTATGGGCAATCTATTATAGCAGAGAAGTGGCACTTGAAATATGGAGGTCAGTTATACAAAAATGCTATGGAATCAAAAGACCCATATGTTCTTGAATGCACCCTCCATTCTCACCCCCATTGAGCTTTGCTCAAGCTGCCATGTTGAAACTTCTAACCAAATAAATTTCTTCTTTTATCCATGCTGGGCAATATTCTTTTTTTTTTTTTTTTTTTTCAAGATGGAGTCTCGCTCTGTCACCCAGGTTGGAGGGCAGTGGTGCAGTCTCAGCTCACTGCAACCTCCACTTCCTGGGTTCAAGCAATTCTCCTTCCTCAGTCTCCCGAGTAGCTGGGATTACAGGCGCACACCACCATGCCCGGCTAATTCTTGTATTTTTAGTAGTTGTGGGGTTTCACCACATTGGCCAGGCTGCTCTTGAACTCCTGACCTCAAGTGATCTGCTTGCCTTGACCTCCTAAAGTGCTGGGATTACAGGCATGAGCCACCATGTCTGGCCCTGGGCAACATTCTAACCATCCTGCAAGGATGTTATCTTTCCCTCCCAAATTCCCATGCCTTTTGCATTTTGTTGATAGTTACTATGTTCTCTTTGACATATATTTATTGGCATACCTGGCTTACATACTCCTTTCTGACAGAAATTGATTATAGCCAAGTAGGGGTACATAATATATGGTTATTGAATTAAAGCAACATACAAAGTTTAGGGCAAAAGGGCTCTAAATCTGTCATAGTGGCCGTTCTCAAAATCTAACTTACTATCATTTTCCCTTAAAAGTACATGTAAATGGCCACAGTAAAGTGATCACTATGAAGAATAAGTAACAACACAGAAAAAATGGTTAAGATAATGTTAAATGAAAAATGCAAAAACCAAAACTAGAATCTATTTATATTTGCAAATATCGTAGATGCATATGTACACAAAGTGGAAGGTAAAACAGAAAAATAAAAACAATTTGCACTGTTGGGTGATGGAATTACTGGTTTCTGTTAATGTACTTATGTTTATACAATAAATGTTTTTAAATGTATACATATGTAGTAATTAGTAATATTAATATTGGATATTGGTACTAATATTTCTGGACTATAAACAAGAAGAAAGCATATGTAGTTGTCTTATCTCTAATGTCTCTCAGCTTGTTGGCCTGCATGGATGCATTCAAAGAACTGCCACTACCTGGTAGCTACCAGACTGCAGAGTTGGTACCTGAGAAGGCACTTTGCAAAGTTGGCAGTTGGCTGGTGAGTCAACTTTTACAGTCAAAACAAGCATGCAAAAAAATGTTCAAAGAACCAAAATACATCTCATCCACCGAAACTGAAAATATAGCAAACATTATATCTCTTCAGGGACAACAGGAATATTCTTAGAGTCCAGTTTACAGTTTTCTACTCCCATCCAAAGGCAAACATTTATTTCTTAATGTTTCTCCTATAAGGCATATTATTACTAAGAAAGCTGGTTTTGCTTGCGATTTGTACTCTTATCTTCTAAATATACCTAAATTGCTATTTTCTGATGTATTGTCTCTGCTTATACATTTGATTTTTTTAAAAAAATTATTATCTTGAATAGCATTATCATCTTTGTTGGAAAATCAAATGAAAAGTAGAAATTAATAGATTCTTTTTTGAGCATGTTAATTGAAAACACAGTGTATGAATGAGGTATACTTACACAGCCTCAGAAAACAACTGCCTAAATCATTAACGAAGTGACTAAATGTTGAATGCCCCAATGATCTCCAACTCGGTATTATTCGCTGGATTGATTTGGAACTGCTCCTTTAGACAGAAAAATTGAATTATATTTTTTACTGCTAATTTTGTGATTTTACCAAAACGTGATGATTTTAAATGAAGAAAGTAATTCAGCACAGTGTTTTAGAAAAATAAGTTCAATCAATAACTTAGACTTTTATTAAATGAACATATTTTAAATTATTTGCATAATCCAATAAATCCTACTTGTCCCATTCAAGCATCATCCAGGACAAGAACAAAAGAGGCTGATTTATTAGACATACGTGAGGCTGAAGAATTTTCTCAGAATTCTTGGTTAGGCTGTGATAAGAACACAAATTTATCTAAGTATGCTGAACAATGCTTTAGGGCATACTTAGGAGAAGATGCTATAAAAAAGCTTTATTGCATCACACACATGGAACCAGATTCTCCCTCTCATGGGTTGCAGCCAGCATGAAGTTCACACTACATTAATTTGCACTTGTCGATATGCTGCTTTGCAAGTATTCTTAAGGCATGTTCGAATGTGTACTCTGACTCCTCAACTAGAATATAAACTCCCTACGGGTAGGATCTGGGTCTCCTAGTTATTACCCCCACAGTGTCTAGCATACTGGTCTGGGTAAGCCAAGCCCTCTGGAACTGCTATTGTCTTCGTGAGGAGCAGGGGGACAAGAATGTGCTAAGCCTACAGACTGAAAGAGGGTGTGAAGAATACTGGAGAGCAACTCTGTCATCACCAGGACCGAGTGATTACATGTACCAAAGGCAGGCCCAAATGGCCCTTCTCCCAGTCATTTTGTAGAGGGAGAAGTGAGACTGCAGGTGGTACTTGGATAAGTTTCTGAAGTCTGGCTCTTGAGACGTCATCCATTATCTTAGCATATTCCCCAAAAACCTTCTGAAAAAGAGTACATAGCTTTACAGACACAAAGCAGAGAATAGAACGGAAGAGGATTTTACTTTAATCTGTAAGTGCTAGGTTTCAAGTAGAAAAGACTAACACTGCTGTTATCCACTTTTAAAAGACACAACAATGTCTTTCTAGGATGCTTCCAGAATCAAATAGAAGACTGGACCTCAGAGGTCCATAAGCTGGGTCTTCGGGTAAATCATATTGTTGCTACTATTTAAAACTAAAAAGTCCAGGGAAAAGGTTCCATGGCCTGTTGCAGCAATTTCAACCTTCTTCGTGTCAGAAAATTCTTGTCTCAGGCTATTGTGATTTGTAGTTGCTGTGGTTAAATCCCTTTGTTCTTGTTCTGTCCATATTGAAGACTCAAATCAGGTGTTTAACTTTTTCCTTGAAATAATCTGTCAAATCCTTGAAGACGTGAAGCAATGTTGAAGTCTTCCCTAAGCAAAAGGTACAATTCTTCAAGTTTTCTTTATTCCTTTTATATTTCTCTAACTTTAAAAAGGACTGACTTAGGCCGGGAGTGGTGGCTCACGTCTGTAATCCCAGCACTTTGGGAAGCCGAGGCAGGTGGATTGCCTGAGCTCAAGAGTTCAAGACCAGCCTGGGCAACATGGTAAAACCCTGTCCCTACTAAAAAACAACAACAACAACAATAAAATAGCCAGGCATGGTGGCGTGCTCCCATAGTCCCAGCTACTCGGGAGGCTGAAGCAGGAGAATTGCTAGAACCTGGGAGGCAGAGGTTGCGGTGAGCCAAGATCTCACCACTGCACTCCAGCCTGGGCGATAGTATGAGACTCTGTCTCAAAAAAGAAAGAAAACAGGACTGACTTTTAGGGCTTGGAGGCAGGCGTTCTTCTCCTTACACAAAGCCATACAATATAGATGCACTTCTTCCAACAGTCTAGTTAATTCAACTGAATTTAGGCGATAATTTCTGTGTCGCTACACTCCATCCTTCATGTCAGTGTCCAAGTGCTGAATCACTGCTGTAGATATGAGCAACCCTCAAATCCCTTTTTGCCCTCATTTTTCCAGCCAAAATTTTCAGATCTATTGATTTTGTAGAGATACCTCACCCTAAATATTTGCTTTGATTGCTCCATTAAAGTCATTTCAAACTTGATGTTTTCAACTCAACAGTAGCCACAACTCCAAAATTATAATTTATACAATACCAGTAAAAAAAAAAAAAAGCTTTCTATATCAGCCTTATCTCTGAAAAATAAAATTAGAACCAACCTAAAAACAAAATTGTAAACATCAAATGTAAAATAATACTGTATTTACACTCCCATCCAAGCTAGTAAGTCATGTGACACTAATAAGAGAATGCCATGATTATCAGTGATACACTCACTTGGTAATGCCATCAGATTTTTAAGAGACCAAAGATGTGGCACATTTGTTGTACCGCAAAATACTCTAAAACTATTGTTATTATTTAAGACACATGGGTCTTCAAACTCAAAGCTCAGCATCCTAGTAACTCAGAGGAAACTTAAAAAATACAGTTGTATTTCTATGCTCAAGGTAGGGATTGGCAACTTTTTCTGTAAAGGGTCAGACAGTAAATATTTTAGGCTTAGTGGGCTATATGGTCTCTACCACAACTCCTCAAGTCTGGTGTTGTTGCAGGAAGCAGCAATAGGCAATAGAGAAATGAGTAGATATGGCCGACTTCCAATAAAACTTTATTTGTAACATAGCAGGCCAGATTTGACCTATGAGCTGTAGCTGGCTAACACTTTTTTATGAATACTGGGCACATTAGCATATTGAGTATGCACATGTGTCTGTGTACGTAAGTGGGGGTATATACACATATATTAGTATGCAAAATCTCCATTCGCCCAACCCCCTGGTCACGGCAGTTTCTTGGGCACGTGACCAGTGCAGTCACACGTGCTATTTCGAAGGGCGCTTAGACTTGCAGTTTAACACTCTGTGGTCAATGTCTTGAAATTATCAGCACTTTTATCTTAGAATTGTGTTTTATTTGTTTTTGTTTTCCGAAACAGAGTTTCACTCTTGTTGCCCAGGCTGGAGTGCAATGGCACGATCTCGGCTCACCGCATCCTCTGCCTCCCGGGTTCAAGCGATTCTCCTGCCTCACCCTCCTGAGTAGCTGGGATTACAGGCGTGCACCATCACGCCCAGCTAATTTTTTTTTTTTTTTTTGTATTTTTAGTAGAGACAGGGTTTCTCCATGTTGGTCAGGCTGGTCTCAAACTCCCGACTTCAGGTGATCCGCCCACCTCGGCCTCCCAAAGCGCTGGGATGACAGGTGTGAGCCACCGCCCTGCTAGAATTGTGTTTTGTAGGTGTACTCTGATGGAACAATGGAGACTGAACTCCTGTATCTGGCCTCATCTTTCCACTGCCTCAGTGCAGCCCTAGGCAGTTCTCAGAAATATACTCCTCTCCAGCTTCCTTTATCCCGCCCTGCCCTGCTGCTGGGGTGGGGTCCTCCACCCAGGGTGGGACCAGGGCATGTCACTGGGGGAGGTGTGTGTTCTGCTGTGTCTTTTGCCCCTGGCAGAATCCTGAATGTGTGTTTAGAGAGGACTGAGTCAAGTGTGCCCATCCCTGGCATCTTAGAGCAGGACAGGGAGGTAAGAATTCCCACCCCAAGCTGGCAGTACCACAGCACACTCAGTGGATTCCGTGCAGAGCCTCTTACCCACCCCTGATCCAGACACCAAATGTGTTGCAGTATGGAGACTGCAGTCTCTCAGGGGTCACCTGTCTGACTTCCTTGCGGGGGGGGAGAATGACCCCCCTGCTCTATGCTGGGACATGACGTAGATCCTGTGGCTAGAGGAAAGAAGAACCCAGAAGCTGACAGGCCACATGTGCACACCCAGTCACGGGCACCTGTGGGGTCTGCACTCCCCCATAACTATCATCCCTATGCTGAAGAAGCCTCACATCAAATAGCAAATAAAAAGAGGCATGTCCAGCCTGGGTTGGTGAGGGAGGAGGGGCAAGGAGAGAGACTGAAGAAGAAAGGAAAATATTTTATATTTTAGTTCTTTTTACTATCACTTCTTTCCTGCTTTCTGAACAAAAGGGTCCTGTATTTTCACTTTGCACTGGGTCCTAATCAAAGGTTAGGGGCTATAAAGAATCATTTTCTGAGATTCATTTACCAAAGGGGAAGTTGACAAAAAACTCTATGTATGCATCACTGGTTTCAGGTCAGCTCATCCGTGCAACGTTAGCGCTTCCTGCAACATTTTCAAATCTTAAACACAAGGCTCTGAAATGAATGATGAATTTGGGGTTTCAGATGCTAGGAAGCTCCTTTTGGGATGTGATTATCAGGAATGCCACGTGGTAGCCATTTCCTTCAAATAGTTTGCTGTAGGATTAATTTATGCCTCTTTAGAATGATAATGAGCCATTTTATAAAAATAAAGCACAATCAAAACATTATGTACAAAATGTAACAGACAACAACAAAGAAAGATGAAATTTTACTAAGAGTTCTGTTTATTTCCTATTAAAAAGGGTAACACCAGATCATTCTAACACACAAAAACATACTTGTTTTCCTAATTTGAATAAACCAACTGTAAAAGAAACATTTTTGAGACAAAGAAATGTGAATATAGGCTGGGTGTTATTTGATATTAAAGAAGTATTGTTAACATTGGTAGGTATGATAATGACATAGTATGTAAAAATATCCTTCATAGATCCACATGGGTATTTATGAGTACAATAACATAAGGTCTGAGATCCATTTAAAATACTTCTGCAAAAGAAGAAAAAGAGGTAGAGGAAGAAGATAGAAACGAAGAGGAAGAAGACGAAGACGAGAAGGTGGAGCAGAAAAAACATGACAAAGAAGATGAAGGTGATGATGAGGACAGAAGTGGAGAGAAAAAAAGTGAGATAGATGGAATAGGATTGTGGAAGAGGATTGGAAAAATGATGAGTGTAGGTGATGGAAACGTGAGGACCCATTACAATATTCCCTGTACTCTCATATATGCTTTTAAATTCCCCTGATCGAGTGTGTGTATAACCATTGCCTAAAAAATTTTCTAATAAAAATCAAAGTGCATATCTCACATTCTCCTCCATACCAAATGCCTTTTTTTTTTCTGGTGCAAGAAGCATCCTCTGAGGCTGACAGGAATTATCTAAGCTGAAGAGATACAAAGGAGTTGATGGGAAGGATAATCCGCCCATCGGTTCCTGACACAATATAACAAAGAAAAGAAGAAAGTGGGTGGAAGAGGCTGCCATTGTTACTCTCCTAACCTTTCCTTCTAATTATGCCAGAGCCAAGGCTCAGGTCACAAGGAAAATTATTTTGGTGGTCAACCATTTGCCCTATTTTGTATACATCAAAAAGGCTCTTGTTCTCACACATTCCAATCTCACAGTTTCCCACCTACTTTAAAAATGTATCAAGTGGTCAGATGAACTAAAACATGAATAAAATGACTATATTATGAAGAACACCTTGTTTGCAAACCTACAGATAGCCTGCTTGTGATGTGGAATTGTAAGATGCACAACACTTCAACTTTAATCTACTTTCTACTATTGTAGGCATTTCAGATAAATGCTCAACATGCCCCGCTTTTAAAAGTTAAATGTAAATTTCTCTCTTGAGTGCAGATGGTGGCCAAGCAAAGTAGTTCTTTGGTCTCACAGACAGAAGGTCAGGTCATGGCTGAAAGACCAAAGAACAATTGCTGCTTTGCTCCTCCAAATCATCCATGGAATGAGACACCACTACTTTCTTTTCTGAAACTGTCTGTTCAATACAAAATAGTTAAAAGAAGACCTGTAAGATTTCCTCACATTCTGTCGGGAAAAAAACGGTAACAAGCGCATCACATCACATCACATCACAAACATCTTGTAACTGTTCAGAGGTCTTATTCCTAAAGCTGTGACTCTCCTAAAAAGGCACATCTCTATCTAAAAACATACCACTAAATGTCATTATGAAAACTACTATTGTTTTACTATCATCAGAAAATGTTTACAAATGAAAACTGCTCCTTGTAAATCCGGCAACTTTAGCCTTCATACCATCACGGATTAATTAAAATGAGATTTAATACTGCAAATACTTCTAATATTGCAAATGCTTCTAAACAAGTTATTCCTTTACAAGTGATATTATACTCTTATTGTTCCTGATGGTTTTTTTTTTCCTCTAGAAAATTATAATGGAATTTTAAATAACTGAGACTCTTTCCTGACGTATTTTTTCAGTTAGTCCAAAATACTATGCTGTCAAAATGCTCTCAAATAATACAAAAGACCAAAAGTATGCCAATATGATTCCTTTAAAAAAAATTACAATATATTACAAAAGAAAAGTTATCTGTGATAAACTCAGTAGACCTAGGCCTTCAGTCCCTGATAGAAAGCATTTTCCATTCCACTATCAGGCACGCCCCCAACTGGATGAAATAAAATGTTTCATTATTTGCACATGTTAATAATTAAAAGTCTTCTGAAAATTTAAAACCCATTACCACAACACCAAATATAGTGGTTCAAACGCAGAATTTTACTTTGGCTGCCAAGATTTTAATTTAGTACTAAGGATTTCAGTTATGACTTGAAAAGCTTTTTGTACTAATCTTCATTATCACTTTCGTTTTCAATACTTTCCCCAATTGTCTTTGCGTCATTTGTTGTAAAGACTTCATTGGCTCAAAAGAGAAAATATGTTGGAAAATATGATGAAAAACCTCGAACTAGAAACCTATTTGAAAAAAATTTATTTGGAGCGACCACCTTCTAAATTCTAAAACAATTATTTTAAAATATTGACCCTAAGAACCCAGTCTTATTATTTTCATTGAATAAACAACCTGCTTTCATTGAACATAAAGAATGAAAACCTTCAAGGTCCTGTACTGTAACATAAAAATAGAAAATCAAAAGTCAGCCTATTAGAACTGCCTCTCTAAAAACTTTAACCATGTTGTCAACTAAAATTCGAGTATCTACTTCATCTCAATAAAGCTATAACATAAAACATCTGTTCAAACTGAAATTAAAGTACGCAGCTTTTATCCACTAACATTTCTAATGTCACCGTATTTAGGCTTCATGAACAAACGTATTCATGGTTATCTCAGCTAAAACTGGTTTCACTCTGCCAACAATCAATTTGATTGACATATTTACATATCAACTCATCTCATCTTACGAATTTTAAACTTTTTCATTTAAAATTGGATTCAAGTTGGCATCTTTCAAGAACTTTATGTATGTATATTTTAGGTTCAAACTGTGCATTAGAACATTTCTTTTTACTTTTGTAAGTAATAGATACACATATCCAAATGTATATTTATGACCTGTCAGATTGGAATAGTGTATGCACGCTGTTGTATTCTCACCATTTCATGTGAAAGGTGATAATTTTAGGCAACTATAAAAGAAATTCTCCTAACAGTATAAACTGGATCATCCCATTAGTTAGAAACAATACAAATAAATAACTTAGGAATAAAACAACATCAACTTGAGAAAGAATGTTACTCACATCTAAATTGCTGCAATTATGCTGTGTCCTCTCTTACCTGATCTTTAATTTCAAGATCCCTGTTAGTTTTTGCTCTGAACTCTCTGTGCTCCTTTTCTGCCTCATCCTTCTCCATGTTGGCTTTACTCAGCTGATAGCGCATTTCTCCACACACCTGTTAGATTGTAAAAACTGGATGATTACCTGCTGGAATCTGCCAGGCAATGCCTGCAATTAGATCCTTTGGTGCCCCCTAGAGGTCATATGGATAAAATACAACAAAACTTCCCTAAGAATGCCATTTTCTGCTAAAACACTCAACGTAGCCTGTTAAGATTCAGAAGCAACATCAGGGATTATTAATTCTAACAACTTGAAATTATAGATAAATAAATACATAACTAAGGAATTTAAGTAATGTGCCCAAGATTATTTTATATAACGGTTTCAATTGCATATTATCAACCAAAATGCACTATCATCTAACTCTTAAATAGGTAAAGTTAGCAGTTAAAATGTTAAGCTATGTTATTATTCATTCACATTGATACAGTTAAACATTCACTGTATATGACAGAGTTTTCTTTTAAAGACTTCGTCAGTTATGCTCTTTAAAAGGAAACGTATACAGGAATTTTTGTCTGCTGATAGACATACTATTGATATTTAGGTCTGTAGTATCCAGTATTGACTGCAAGGTTTGCAGATGTCATCTTATCATACACAATGCCAGGTATTCAAGTTAAGGAAGATTTTCTGGCAAAAGCCATAGACCGGAACTAAGCAGACTATGCACTTACGACTGTAACATTCAATATAAAAGGAAATAATTATAATATAGCATCAATAATGAACATACATAGTATCTTAAAAGTGTTGCATATCATCCTCTATACTTAACACTAAGAACTTTGTTTTATTTATTTTTTCCAATCTAGGGCTGCTACAGACACGGAAATATATTTGGAAGGTGTTATTAGCAGATATATCTAAATAAGCAGATTATGGGCCTTTTGAGAGAACTGAGAACCTATGGAAAGTTCAGTGAATGTAGAAGTCAGCTAACCTGGCTTCTAATTTACAAATATATGGCTCTTAATATATTATCTCATGGTTATGCTTTCTGGAAACTTTTCAAGTATTTGGTATTTCTCCAAAAATAACAATTTTAGAAACTTTAGAAATCAGTTTCATCATTACTGAGGTATTAGAACAGACTAAGGTATAAAACCTATATGCATTTAAGCTGGGCATGGTGACGCATACCTGTAGTCCCAGTTCCTCTAGAGGCTGAGGCAGAGGGATAGCTTGAGCCCAGGAGCTCAGGACTGCAATGTACTGTGCTAGTGTCTGTGAATAGCTACTGCACTTCAGCCTGCGCAATACAACAAGATCCTGTCTCCAAATAAACAAAACAGAACCTAAAAAGTAACTTTAAAAATAATCTACGTTTAAAAGCTATGGTGACAAGACATAAGAAAAAGTCAACAGGCTTCTTCTCCCCAGTGGCCCTCAGAAAGCTAGAACAATAATGAACTTATTAAAAATTCTGTTGAAAGTTCAAATGCTTTCAGTGTGCGAGAGTTTATTCTTCCCATTTCAAAAATTATAAATTTATAAAAACTATTAATTTTAAACCTAAATAAAAATTACAAATTCAGAGTGACAGGAAAAAAAATGAGAGGAGCCATACTTTATTTCCTTTCTCAATTGTTCACTATCACTATTTATGTCTACGAATAAAATGGAATAAAACCCTGAATTGACAATGTCAGAAGATAATGATTATACAATCATGATGTTTAAAACCCAACACCAATACAAATTTGTTAGGTAAAAACTGTTTAAGCATCAGGTCATATTTAAAATTATTTTATCCCTTCATTTTACTCCTACGATTCTCTGCTTTACTACTTTCAGTTCAGCATTTGCTACATTTATCCACAACACTGAAATTCTTTTTCAAATAAATTAGCACATTAAATTGAACCAGAACTACATTATCTCCATGTTGGAAGCAACTTCAAGGCGATTTAGTCTGATCACTCTTCTGATGCATATGTCCTTTCAGCTAGTTCTTGAGACAGATAACTCTCTCTCTCTGCTGTCCTGACTTCAACAGAAAGCTGCCTCTCTATTAACAACTGAAAACTGTCTTATCGTAGCTTTCACCTATAAATCTAGGTTAAGCATTCCCATCCTTCTGAACTAATTCCTTCACTTCCACCCTATCTCCACACAAAAATTTGAGCTTCTTACACTTTTACATTAGCTAATAGGAATTTTAAAAAGCAAATGGAGAATTATAGAAACTCAAGAAAAAGGGGAAAATGGCTCCCTTTCCTAATATATGTTAAAATTAATTTTAATTACTGAATTACAGAGCAACAATGGCATTACAAATATGTCAAAATTTTGGAAAATACATTGAGGAATAAAAGGTAATATGGAAAGAGTATTTTAAGCAAATTATCTATGTATTTAGTGGTAAAAAATAAATTGATTTTATTAGTTTCTTTGTTTTAAAGCAATTAACTATTGAAATCTAGAAGGACTACTAGTATTTCTTACAATATGTATCTTAATCATTGCCAGTAAAGACCATTAAACATTTTAGTTCTTGATTCACGAACCAGTGACGCCCATAGCACAGACAATGTAGTATTTTCAAGTATAAAGTTAAGCACCAATACAATAAGATCATGTAGTATTAGAATCTTTATTTTAATGACCAAGTCTGAAAAGGAGTAGGAAGTGGAAGATTTTTTATGCCAAGCACACCTTTTAAGTTGTAAATATATATCTTTGGCAATTATTGTAAACACCAACCCTATGCTATCTATGGAAAAAACAAGGCACTGCTAATTAATTTAGAAAAATGAGATTTATCAAATATTCAATAATTGAAGTAATACAACTCAACTCTTATTTATTTGTAAGTCTGTCTCCACCACTCAACCCTTAAGCTCTTCAAGGCCATGATTTGTGTCTAATTCATTCTTGTACACGCAATACCCATTAAGGGGCTGCATACAGTAACTGAATGTTTGCTGAGTAACCGTTAGGTGGCCTTTTATTATTCTTGAAATCACAAAACTTTTCTACTCCAAACTTCCTCCTGATAACAGTAAGAGGTTTGTACATTAGGAAAACATTTTTCAAAGAAAATATTTCCTTAAGTAACGATTACACGAACATCTCTTTCTGTACCTTTGTGACATCCATTTCCCGAGAAGCAAGCTGGCTTTGAATTTCCTCTAGTTGATTAACAGCCGAAATCTTTTCCTTTGTAACCTTTTCCACCTGGGCCTCCAGTTGGGCAATATTCTGAGACAAGATCAACATCTGTAAGGGAAAATAAAAGTCCTAAACAATAATGTCATTTGACAAAACAAATACTAAAACTTCTCTTGAATTAATAGCATCTCAGCATAGTCACTGGGCTTTGTGAGCCATTTCTCTGTGGATTGGGTATGTTCATTTTTCTCCTTCCTCTATTCATCTATGCCCAGTGAACTGAAATATGTACTTCTCTCCTATTCATCCCCCTGATCTCTAACCTTATTTTGAAAAATGTATAACAAGGTGATAAAATCAAGGTGTTGGTTGAAACCCTAAGGTGACAGATATCAAACACTCAATTAAGTTATGAAACAGAGTGCCATAGATACATTCAGAGGAGATACAGAAGCAGACAACTCTTAAACCCTTCTTCCACATGGAGGGTATAAAAGGACAGATGGGGAGAGTAAGGGAGGAAGTTCTTTACAGAGAGCAACTGGTCTGCTGTGGGTCCCACTACCCTTCCCCCAAAACCAACAAAGACGAGGCTCTGTGCAGTGCCCTTTGTTGGTAAAACCCCAACCGACCCCCTATTATCTAGTTCTCCCTCATTTCTCCTATAGGTTTCAGCTCAGCCATTATCTCCTCTCCTCTAGGAAGTCTTCCTTGACTCCAGTTCCCAGCACGAAACAGGTGACCCTTCCCATGTTCAGGGTTGATATTCAGCTAGTGTGCACTGGACAGTCATGCCTGTTGTTTGTAGCCTGTATCCACTCTCACCATTTCCCACACTGTAGAGATTAATATTTTGAATATCACTATGGCATGTGCTCCTACAATCTCAGTATATATACCTCCGTCACACCACGACCTCTGTGTACCTCGACCACAGTACTCATCCCACTGTTTTTAGTTGTCTGTTTCTTCATTAGAGTAGAAGTTCCCCAAGAGGTACCAAATACTTGATGAATGAATAAATAATGAGAATAAATGGCTTTCCAATGGACTCTATGGATATTAGGTTCTCAGTTTTTCTTCTCAAGATTAGAAATGCTTTCTAGATCTTAGATTTATCTTTTATAGCTTTTGGTTTCCAATTACGTTTTGTTCTTTTCCAGGAAGTCGCTCTTCTAGGCTCTTAATTGCTTACTGTACTGGCAGTTTTTAAAATGTAGAAGCAGCAAAATATATAGGAATACCTATCAATTTTTATCTGTTAAAACAAGAACTGGTGACACATTTTAAATAATGATATTTGAAATTTACCATTGTATGCTAACATGGGTGTGAATTCAGTTTTATAACTTAAATCAATTACTAAAATTCTATGATAAAAATCAACATTGAACCAAAGCTGTAGTAAATTAAGACCCTTAGAGCAATAAAACAAAGACAGGTGTCTGCCTTTGAACTATAGAACTAGTTAAAGTTTACCCTATGAAAATAATTTAGGCAGATATATTAATTAACTTTTCTGAAGGTAGTGGAGAATTGTATATTTGACTTATGGTTGTTTACATGTCCCTATCATCAAAGGATTGTCTACAAATCTAATTTTCACATACAATTAGTTTTACTAATAACAAACTAAAAAATATTCTTGAGCACATTACAATATAAACCTAAGGTTGAAAAGAAGTTAAATATCACAAATCAAAAATATCAATTTAATTTCTTAATTTAAAATTTTGAGTTCATGAGTACACATATCATGAATGTGTAATTATAGCTTTTCTGGAACCATATGACAGCAACAAACTTTAATTACCAGATACTAAAAATCATATTTTATTTATTTATGTGGACATACATAACTGACGGTAAACATCTTAACATTGTATGGTTTTTGAAGTAAATATACTTTTATTTTGCTAATTATAAATTCTAGTCCATTTCTCTTCTAAGGCATGTCACAAATCTCTCCCGCTCCTTAGGATTCCTCCCTCTGCCACCCGTCATTTCCTTACTTTGCCCACTACCTGTCTGCTACCTCCTGTCGCGCACTTTCTGAGGTCCCCCCTCCTGTTGTCACACCTTCTTTTTCCCCACGCCCACCATCTGGAAGTCAACATTACACGGCAGGAGCTTCTCCATCCACATCTGTTGCAGAGCCAGAAGTAACACAGACACAGCTGCAACACTGCTGGATGTCCAGGACGTTGACATCAGGTAAGTCCTTTAAACTTTGACAGGGGCAAGGAAGAGACAAGGACACCCAGGTTGGGAGAGGTTGATAGAAATTTCTGCAGAGCAGTCCCTAGTGTATTGAACATGGTATGAAGCTGTACTCCCTATGCAACAGATAAGAATTAAGGATTTTAACAATGGATACTGTCAAGGAAAGCAATTGAGAAAATGTGTGGACTTCAGGGGGTGCTCAATAAATAGATGATCAATGACTGAATGAACTAACAAAGCTGAGTGCTCAGTGCAACCAAGGACCATTAATGAAGAAAACACACAAACTCACAGCAAGTACTGCTGACGGGGAATGATTCAAACCTGTCTAGGTAGAAGGCATCTGTTCTCCTACAGTTTCCCACACAAATGGAATTTTTTAAAAAAAGAAAAGTAAGGGAGGAATTAAAAAAAAAAAAAAGAAAGAAAGAAAATCTATAAGTTTCACAAGTATTCCTACTGTTAGGAAAGCAGAGGTTCTTGTTCTAGCACTAACTTTAACCACCTAGCACTTACAATGTTACAATTAATCGGTTAGTCATTACGTTCTTGTGCCAGGCAGTGTGATATACATTCTCTCTTTAAATCCCCTTAGAAAGGCCGGGCAGCGTGGCTCATGCTTGGAATCCTACTGCTTTTGGAGGTTGAGGCAGGAGGACTGCCAGGAATTCAAGACCAGCCTGGGCAACAAAATGAGACCCCATTTCTACAATTTTTTTTGAATTAGCCGGGCACGGTGGCACATACCTGTAGTCCTAGCTACTCAGGAGGCTGAGGCAGGGGGATTGCTTGAGCCAAGTAGTTGGAAGATATGATGAGCTATGACCACACCACTGCATTCCAGCCTGCATGACACAGTGAGACCCTGTCTCTAATAAATAAATCAAAAATGAATCCCCTAGAGAAGGAATTATGTGGAATTAATTTTTACTTGAAAAAATGAGATTCAGAAAACTAAGTAACTTGCCCAAGTTCATTCAAACTAATAAGTAAAAGGTAAAGCTGGGCTTTATATAAAAGTCTGTCTGCTTTTACTAACATGAAGGGCCAAGAATTCTATCCAATAAGGCTCCTTCTCTCTTTCTCTAAAACAATAGCCACAAGCTAAACTTTATTAAATGCCCATGGTAAGTCAGACATTATATTAGATATTTTCTAAACATTATCTCACTTAATTCTATCAATTCTTGATGTATTAACTTTATTTACTCCTCTGAAACTTAGAGAGGTTAAGTGAATTGTTCAAGGTCACAGAAAGGTCAAGCTGGATTCAACTCTAAATCCTCTTACTTCAAAACCATTTTCTGCCATTTCCTGGTGAGAGTTGGAACCTCAGTGCTAGGACCACTGTCAGCTCTTTACTCACACATCTTTCTTTAGAGCAGGATCTTGAGACAAATGTCAGCCAGGGCTTCCTAGGGACAAAAGCGTCTTCAATGACTCTAGCTCAGAAATGTGTGGTATTGAATACAGACCTAGAAATAAAGTCACACACACATACAACCATCTGATTTTTGACAAACTTGACAAAAATGTGCAACGGGGAAAGGATTCCCTAGTCAATAAATGGTGCTGGGATAGCTGGCTATCCATATGCAGAAGAATGAAACTGGGCTCTTACCCTTCACCATATTCTGGTGTTTGCCAGGTTTGCTGTTTGCTGTTTGGTGTTTGCTGTTTGCTATTGATACCATTCTGTCTTACACAACATTCAGTCCTACATGGGCCTTGGGAAAGAATTTATGACTAACTTCTCAAAAGCAATTGCAACAAAACCCACAAATTGACAAGTGGAACCTAATTACACTGAAGAGCTTCTGCACAGCAAAAGAAACTATCAACAGAGTAAACAGACAACCTACAGAACGGGAGAAAATAGTCACAAATTATGTATCACACAAAGGTCTAATATCCAGAATCTATAAAGAAAGTAAACAATTGGCCGGGCGTGGTGGCTCACGCCTGTAATCCCAGCACTTTGGTAGGCCGAGGCAGGTGGATCACGAGGTCAGGAGATCGAGACCATCCTGGCTAACACGGTGAAACCCCGTCTCTACCGAAAATACAAAAAATTAGCCAGGTATGGTGGCACATGCCTGTAATCCCAGCTACTCAGGAGGCTGAGGCAGGAGAATGGCGTGAATCCGGGAGCTGGAGTTTGCAGTGAGCCGAGATCGCGCCACTGCACTCCAGCCTGGATGACAGAGCAAGACTTCATCTCAAAAAAAAAAAAAAAAGAAAGTAAACAATTGAACGAGCAGAAAACAACCCCATTAAAAAATGAACAAAAGACATGAACAGACACTTCTCAAAAGAAGACACACAAATGGCCAAAAAACATGAAAAAGTGCTCAAGATCACTCATGAGTGATATGGTTTCGACTTCTGCCCCAGCCCAAATCTCACATCACATTGTAATCCCTGATGTTGGAGGGGGGGCCTGGTGGGAGGTGATTGGATCATAGGGGCGGGTTTCCCCCTTGCTGTTCTCATGATAGTGAGTTCTTACAAGACGTGGCTGTTTTAAAAGTGTGTAGCACCTCCTCCTGCACTCTCTTCCTCCTGCTCCAACCACAGAAGACATGCCTGCTTCCCTTCCACCATGGCTGAAAGCTTCCTGAGGCCTCCCCAGCCATTCTTCCTGTTCAGCCTATAGAACCATCAACCAATTAAACCTCTTTTCTTTATAAATCACCCAGTTTCAGGTATTTCTTTATAGCAGCGCAGGAACAGACTAATACACTAATCATCACAGAAATGCAAATCAAAACCACAATGAGATCCCATTTCACACCAGTCAGAATGGCTGTTATTCAAAAGTCAAAAAACAACAGATCGTGGAGAAGCCACAGAGAAAAGGACACTTCTGCTCTGTTGGTGGAATGTACATTAGTTCAGCCACAGTGGAAAGCAGTTTGGAAATTTCTCAAATAACTGAGAACTACCATTCTACCAGCAATCCCATTACTGGGTACATATTCAAAAGAAAACAAATTGTCTTACCAAAAAGACACACATACTCACATGTTCACTGCGGCACCATTCACAATAGCAAAGACATGGAATCAACCTAGGTGCCCATCAAGAATGGACTGGATAAAGAAAATGTGGTACATATACACCACTGAATACTACGCAGCCATAAAAAATGGAATCAGGTCTTCGGCAGGAACATGATGAAACTGGAGGCCATAGTCCGAAGTGAATTAACGCAGGAACAGAAAATCAAATACTGCATGTTCTCACTTACAAGTGGGAGCTAAGCATTAGGTACTCACGGATATAAAGATGGCAACAACAGAAACTGGGCATGACTGGAGAGGAGAGGGAGGGAGCGGGGCAGGGGTTGAAAAACTAACTATTGGGTACTCTGTTCATGTAGGGGGTGACAAGATAATTTGTAAACCAAACCTCAGCAACATGCAATATAACCAAGTAAAAAACCTGCACATGTACTCCCTTGAATCTAAAAGTTAAAAATAAATAAATGATAAATAAAAACTGTGCTGCATTTCTGTCACCACCTTTATTCATGAAACAACTGTCAGCATAAGAGAGAGGTTCTGTTACATATGAAGGTACCTGGAACACTGCCAGGCACACTTCAGCCTGCGTTTTTCCTTTCTTATCAGGAATTCTCATCAACATACTTCTACACAGTAGAACTACTCAGCAAGGCAAATGGTTTCCAGCAAACAACCAAAAAATACCAATTTCCTAGGTGTAAACAATAGCTGGTGTTTGCTATTGATACCATTGTCTCTTACACAACACTCAATTCGCAACTTCATCTCCTTTCCATGTCTTATTCATATTGGTTACACGTGGCATTCCTTCCCCCATGCTCTGTGTTTCTAAATCCCATCTATTCTTGGAAGCTCAATGAAAATGCCATCTTTTCCGCAAAGCCTTCCACGATCTCTGGCAGACAATCAGTTCTGATCCTCTGAACTCTTAGCATTTTAGTCATAACTTCCCAATGGCATAGGGACTTTTTTCTTTTCCTTGTAATTCATTCCTTCATTCATCTAATATATACCGAGCACATTTTATATGAGAGGAATGTGCCAGGCATTGAGGATGTTACATGCAAGGGACTCACTGAACTAGGGGAAGCAAACTATTCAACATGAATTTGTAATGAATTGGGTTATGGGAGCCCACAGGAGACCATCCCAATTCAGTTGTGGGAGGTGCTGAGAGGAGATGGTACCAAGAAAAACTCTTGGCCATGCGCAGTGCTCACACCTGCAATCCCAGCACTTCGAGTGGCCAAGGAGGGTGGATTGCTTGAGTCCAGGAGTTCGAGATCAGCCTGGCCAACATGGCAAAAACCTGTCTCTACAAAAAACACAAAAAATTAGCCAGGCATGGTGGTACGCCTACGTAGTCCCAGCTACCGGGAAAGCTGAGGTGGGAAGATTACCTGAGCTCAAGAGGTTGAGGCTAAGTGAGCCGTGATCACCCCACTGAGCTCCAGCCTGGGCGACAGAGTGAGACCCTGTCTCAAATACAAACAACTCTGAAGAATCAATGAAAGAGGGCAGAGGAGGATTCCTCTAGACAGGGGGCAAAGCATACGCAAAACCCTGCACTGAAAAAAAGCAGTATGGAAGATAGGCATATGTGCATGCTTGGGGAAGTACAAGTACATCAGTGTGGTGAGGGTGCAAAGAAGAAAAATGAAGGAACATAAGACTTGAGAGCCAAAGAGAGGAAGAATATTGTAGAGTCTTCATGCTATGATAAAGGATCCTAAATTTTATCCAAGGTTGCAGGGAGACGTGAAAGGATTTCAAAGCAAGAGCCTAACATGTTGAGAAAGATCATCCCAGCCGCAGTTTGGAGAACAGATAGGAAGGAGGTGAGACCCACAGGGGCTACAGGAACCATCCAAGGATGAGATATGAGGAGCAGTAGGACGGAGAGACAGGGCAATGTAAATGCTCGGGGGCTTAAGTCTTAGAGCCTGGTGATGATGAGATGTGTGCGGTGAGAAAGATGGGGGAGAAAAGAGTGACAAGATTTCTGTGCTGGATAACTGGCTAAACAGTGGGTCCACTGGGATAGGGAAGGTGGAAAGTGAAGCTGGTTTGGGAGCTCAGTGTACAGTTAAGGATTTAGAAATCAAACAGCTCTAGTCCTGAAGCTTTCGGTCCTAAGGCTACATATACATGGAACTCAAGCCACAGTACTGCTGAAGACACCTAAATCTTTAGCTCCCTGCTAAACTCTAGAACCTCCTATCAAGCTGCTTTCTAGATGTGTCTCCTTTATTGCCTCAAACGCACTTTAAACTCAGAGTAATGTAAAAAGCACACATCATCATTCTCCCAAATCAAGAATTTGAATTCAAAGAAATCATAAAAGGAAAGAGAATCTTTTAAGGAGAATAAAACTGAAAAAAAAATCAAGAAATATAGCACAAACAGATCTTCAGTGAACATAGCAATGGTAATTTCATTGGCTGTGGCATGGAAGTTGAAGTGAGAGGTGACAAAATAAAGACAACATGTATGGACAAATCTTTCAAGGAACTCAACTATTAAGAGAAAGAGTCAAAGAGGGAGATGGAATTACTGAAGTGGTTTCCAACTTTGGCTGCACGCTGGAATCACCTGGGTGAGTTTCAAACATACTGACAACTGGATGCTACTCAGCCATTTTGATGTAATGGGCTTGGGGTACTGTTTGGACAATCAGATTTTTAGAATTTCTTGTGTAGCAAAAATTAAGAACCACAGATTACAAGAAAGATTGTTTCTTTCAACAGTAAGAGACACTTGAAAGTATTTTCCTGAGGATAAGAAAGAGACTGTAGTGAAGGAAAGATTGATTCAGAAAAGTGGAGCGAACAAATGGAATGAGTTCAAGGGGGTGACGGAAACGGCGTCCACGGGAAGCGGAAAGGATTAGGAAGACGCCTTTCCCATTCAGACTGGGTTGGAATACCGGTAAACATTTATTGGGCATGGGGAAGATAAATAGTTGAGGTGGTCATCACTCAGTGGCTTTAATTTTCTGTTGTTAGGGAAGTAAGGCTCTCTGCTGAGAATAAGAGGAAAAGTGGTATTATAGAGAATTTGAGAAGAACAAGTAATGTGAAACAGTCTTTAAAGAAATGCATTTAAGATACCATCACTTCCCACCTGGACTACGATAATCACCTCCAGACAGGGACCGCAATAGTCACCTCCAGGCCAGGACGGCGAAAGTCACCTCCAGACCTGGACCGCCAAAGTCACCTCCAGACCGGGACCACGAAAGTCACCTCCAGACAGGGACCACCAAAGTCACCTCCAGACCGGGACCACGAAAGTCACCTCCAGACAGGGACCACCAAAGTCACCTCCAGACCGGGACCACGAAAGTCACCTCCAGATCGGGATGGCCAAAATCACCTCCAGACCGGGACCGCGAAAGTCACCTCCAGACCGGGACCGCGAAGTCACCTCCAGACCGGGACCACGATAGTCACCTCCAGACCCGGACCGCGAAAGTCACTGCCAAACCCAGACCGCCAAAGTCACCTCCAGACCGGGACCGCAATAGTCACCTCCAGACCGGGACCACGAAAGTCACCTCCAGACCCGGACCGCCAAAGTCACCTCCAGACCGGGACCGCCAAAGTCACCTCCAGACCGGGACCACAAAAGTCACCTCCAGACCGGGACCGCGATAGTCACCTCCAGACCCAGACCGTCAAAGTCACCTCCAGACCAGGACCACCAAAGTCACCTCCAGACCGGGACCACGAAAGTCACCTCCAGACCGGGACCGCGATA
>NW_012117377.1:5196650-5249688 GCF_000951035.1 Colobus angolensis palliatus | reverse complement strand
AAGTCACGTCCAGACCCGGACCGCCAAAGTCACCTCCAGACCGGGACCGCAATAGTCACCTCCAGACCGGGACTGCGAAAGTCACCTCCAGACCCGGACCGCCAAAGTCACCTCCAGACCCGGACCGCCAAAGTCACCTCCAGACCGGGACTGCGATAGTCACCTCCAGACCCGGACCGCCAAAGTCACCACCAGACCCGGACCGCCAAAGTCACCTCCAGACCGGGACCGTGATAATCACCTCCAGACCGGGACCGTGATAATCACCTCCAGACCCGGACCGTGAAAGTCACCTCCAGACCGGGACTACGAAAATTACCTCCAGACCTGGACTACGAGAATCACCTCCAGCTGATCTCCAGGCATCGATTCTACTTCTCCTTCCAATCCATTGACAAAATGATTTTTCTCAAATATAAATGGCATCGTGACACTGACAAATTCAAAGCAACTCAATGGCTTTCCATCCCTTTTTCGACAAAACTGAAAATCCTTCATACGGATTTTAAAGCCATTCATGATTCCATCCCAACATAAGTCTCCAAACTCATTCCCACTACTCTGCTCCTTTCTCTCTATGCTCCAGCCATCAGGGCCTTTTCCAAATTCCTAGAAAGTGCGATCCTTTCCAGGTCCAGAGTCCTGGGTATGTTATTTTCCTGGGCCTGAAACCCTCTTCCCCTCTTCACCTGACCACTCATCAATGCTTTCAGGTCTCATTTTCAACATCTCTTTCTCAGGAAAGTCTTTCGTGACTGCCTAGACGAGGCCAGATTCCTGTTACACATGTCCACAATATCCTAAACTGAACCTTATGGCTTTATCGCAATGATGATCGAAAACTCACTTATGAAAATACTTGTGTAACATCTATTTCTCCTACGAGTTTGTAAGCTTCATGAGGAAACTGCATTGTTCCTGTGACTACAACATTCCCAGCCCCTCCAGTTAATATCTGTTGAGTGTGGAATAAAGAAGAGAGAGGAAGGCATAAGAGGACTGCTAGAAAGCACTGAAAGAACCATGGACACCGAAGAGCTGGAGTCTACAGCTGTGTCATCTGCAAGGCTGTGCGATTTTTACCAGCTGAGATCACCAATCCAGGGCAGAGAAGGTAGGTAGTAGGGTTTTGACAGACACAATTTTAAAAAATGGATAAGAAGACAAGGACGTTTACAGAAAATGCTTGAGTTTACTCTTATTAAGACTTAAAACTCACAGGGCAGAAGTTGTGATTTTTCTCTACACATATCTTTAGGCCTCCACATTGCTTTGCACACAGTACATTCTCAGTATATATTTATTGAATGAGTTAATTATCATACACTGGAATCGTATAACAACATAGAATTTAGAGTACAAGCTGTGAGTCCACTTTTAAAAACAAACATGTAACGCAGTTGCTTTGGTTACTTGATGGACCACACCTTGCTCAATTTGAGTCTAGTTAGCAGTTTTAAAGCTAGGTCCCACTCAACTCTGTATTCTAGTTTGCGAACTCTTTTTCAAAGACTGCTCATTTCATGTTATCTGTTCCTTTTGCCTTAAATTTCTCTCTTCATCTGGTCACCATCATTATTCATCATGTAATTTGTCAGAACTGATTTCATACAGAGTGCATAATCACTTTTTCTTGGTTACGCAGTTTCTCACAAGTGTTTCATCTTCTGCATGTTTAATTTAGGGGTAGGAGATAAAGCAGGGGACTCATCTCTCCTTGATTTAGCCAAGGTTGAAATAAAATCTGGGTATCTGCATAGCATGCCTCTGGGAAACATGACAGAGGGAATCCAACAGAATGGTAGGATTTACAGTAAATTTTGTAATTTCATTTTATGGAATTTAACTGACTATTTTATCTGAAAAGATCAACATAAACTATTGAGAAATATATGAAATGATAAAACATTTTTATGAACTCTAAATTATAAGAAATTTAACTACTTATATAATAACAATTTTAAAATTTAAAGTTCATTCAAGAACTCCAGCCTATGGAATCATCAATGGCATCATAAAAAACCTTTCTTCTGCAATGTGGATAACAGCAGAGTCCTTAAGTACCTTTGATCCCATGGACTCCCTTTCTTTCGTTATTTCCTTTTTCATCATGTCTTTCTCAATGGCCCTTTTCTCTTGCTGAGATGCAAGTTCTTTTTCAAGTCGCTCCGCCTGCCTCTCCAGCTCCTTCCTCAACTGGTCACACTGGATTAAAGCCTGCCAGGAGAAGAGATTGAAAGAGGAGTTTAGAATTTGGAAAAAATATGGGGAAAATGAGATAATTAAGCTTTAAGTATATGTAAAATAATTAAAATCCACTATAAAGCCCATTAGAATAATTTTGTATTTGTTTATCAATACCACTTATTGACCTAAGAGAGTATCCAAATGTTACATTTATTGACATAGTTCAGTTTTCAAGATTAAAGCCATATTAATTAATCAACGACAAAATTCAGGTAATGAACCTTGATGAAGGCCACAGATGAGTCAGAATTTTAAAAAAGGGAACCAGGAAAACCAAGTGCTCGAATATTTTCAATTACGTATCATGTTTCTACTACAAGAAACACATAAGCATCCAACTTAACTCATTTCTTATTTACTCATGGATAAAAATTATTGGAATACTTCAAATGACAGATCAAAATACTAAAATGAAATGTTGAATATATCATTACACACAGGCATCTTTTGTTTAATACTATATAATAATCAAGTTCCCTTAAACATAACCAAGAGAAAATTTAGTTCACTCCCCTTAAACATACAACTGAAGTAAAAATTATGTAATAATCATAAGTTAAATGGAAAGACTCAAGACAGTATTCACTACCTAGTTTTATGAGGATCTTCCATTTCTGGTAAAGTTTATAACTGTCCTTTACTGTAAATTTCCCACTTTGCATTTCCAGAAATAAAAACTGTCTAACTTCATTTTGGCCACTTTTACAATATCTTTATGTATAACACCCAATAATAAAATATGATTTCAAAAATCCCAATTTGGAGAGGTCTTTTTTTGTATAAATGTATGGGGTACAAATGTAATTTAGTTACATACATAGATTGCATAGTAAAATCCCAATTTTTAAAAATCCTAATAAAAGTAAGGTAATATAGCATCTTATAGTCTTACTCCAGTGGCCCTTATGTACGATATCCACCTTATGTAACCTCTCTTTTCTCCTGAAATGGCAGAAAGAACCCCAGGTCTCATATAACTTACATGCTGCGTGATTATAAATTTCATAGTCACATTTGATTTTAATGGAGACTGAAATAGCCTCAGTAAGCACTGTAAGTTTTATGCATAGTTATGCTTCCCTCTGGTGAAAGCTATAATAAATTCAGACAATAAATATCTAGGATATGTGAATTTTCGTCTCTTCATCTGGAAAGCATTAAACTCCAATTTCTTTTGGTCTCTTCTGAAAAGTTTCTATGCTCCCAGGCATAAAATATAAAGGTAAAATTCAATTGTCTCAGATTAACTAATAAACAAATACAATGAGTAAAAATGATTCTTCTAGGGAGTTAGTCCCAAGTCCAAATTCCAGCTGAGAATGCCTGGAAAAGGAAATTTTAAATTAGATATTAAAATAAATGAAAAGGCATACTTTTTCTATAATTTAAGCCCTTGGAGCTTGAAATACGAATTAGTTACTTTTGTGATTCAAAATGTAATTGCTCTTGCGAAAAATATTTCACATGAATCTAGTAAATGTTCATAACTCTCCCTGATATAATGAATACTACTGGTATGAATAGACAAAATGCTTACTTAATATAAACCAATATATCCAATCAGAAAGTTTTCACTTGAACAAAAACTCAGGAGTCAACATCATTAAGTATAGGAACGGCGGAAGAGACTGAAGATCTAAAACCAGGCTACCATGAAAGGCACCTACAGAATCAATTCAAAGAACTCAATCAACTAAGGAACAAGCAACAGTAAATAATCCTGGCACGATGAGAGGTGTAATGCCAAGATAGGACGATACAGCGAAAAGCACAAAGTGAGAAGCTGTAAAATCATGTAAACAAAACCACTGCTAAGGCCTTGGTTTTGTGGATGGTCTTCTCTCTATTAGGACTAGCCACCACCAATGGTTGATGATGAGTAATGAGCAACACAACACTGATTACAAATATTAGGTTAAAACCTGGTTATTGGCTGGGCGTGGTGGCTCACGCCTGTAATCTCAGCACTTTGGAAGGCTGAGGCAGGTGGATTGCTTGAGGTCAGGAGGTTGAGACCAGCCTGGCCAACATGGTGAAACCCCGTCTCTACTAAAATACGAAAAATAGCTGAGCATGGTGGTGCGTGCCTGTAGTCCCAGCTACTAGGGAGGCTGAGGCAGGAGATTGCTTAAGCCCAGGAGGCAGAGGTTGCAGTGAGCCAAGATGGCGCCATTGCACTCCAGCCTGGGCAATAAAGTGTGACTTGGTCCCCAAAAAACACACTAAACAAACAAACAAAAAACTGGTTATTGATGTCTCTATTCCATATTATCAAATAGCTTTTAAGGCCGGGCGTGGTGGCTCACGCCTTTAATCCCAGCACTTTGGGAGGCCATGGCAGGCGGATCACGAGGTCAGGAGATTGACACCATCCTGGCTAACACGGTGAAACTCCGTCTCTACCAAAAACACAAAAAACTAGCCAGGCGTGGTGGCGGCGCCTGTAGTCCCAGCTACTTGGGAGGCTGAGGCAGGAGAATGGCGGGAACCCAGAAGGCAGAGATTGCAGTGAGCCGAGATCACACTACTGCACTCCAGCTTGACTGACAGAGTAAGACTTCTTCTCAAAAACAAACAAACAAATAGCTTTTACTTTCATTTGCTTTGATTTTAACATATATGCTTCGTCACAATGAAGAAAATAGAAAAGCGTGGTAACACTTGGAATCAGAAAAATGATTTATTCTTTCTAAAGATAACTCTCTCAACTGGACCGCACATACTAAAAGATTTGGGTGTAGTAAACAAATATTTATACACTATTTCCATTAAAGCTTTCTCTTAATTCTGGAGTTACTTCTCCTATTTTCCAGAATCCCTGTCGATTGAGTACCCCTATAAACATTCAGTAAAGACATAGTAACCGACTTCTCAAAGGCTAGGTCAGTAAAAAGTCAACTACCATCAAATGATGGATCTTTATAGTAACTGAGTGCTATACATGGGCAATTGCCATTAAATGATAGATCTTTACAGGTGACAAAGTTAATTTGGGGCCTGCAGCTGTTGTTTCTCTCAGTAGTTCCCAAGTCCTGGCTTCTCTCCCTTCCCTGAACACAGCCCTTTCCTTGGTGGAAATGGCTGTAGGTCTTAGCAAGCTGGGGAATTACACATCCCCCCATCCAGCAGACTCATTCCTGAAGGTACATTTTCTTTTCCGGGAAATTTCTTTAGCTGTGGTCATTCTATGTTGACATATTAACACTTTTTTCAAACACAGTTTATTGGACTTGATATTCCCAGTCCTGGTTTTATTAAACCAAAGGGTAGGCACTACTATCTTAGGCAGTCAAAACATTTTCAAAAACAAAATTTATATCTAGTCAACTAAAATTTTAAAACAGGAGACCTATTGTAGACCATATAAAAGTCCTTCCCAACTGCTAGGGTTAGTTTTCAAGAAATCTTTGTGACAGAATAATTCATAACTAAGGAATTAAGATCTTATGAAATTATACAGCTCAAACCTGTGAATATGAACTTTAAGGCTTATAAATATTTTTATTTTTATGTAATAATAAAGCCCACAAAATTAAAAAGATTAACACATTTCAAGCATTTAACTTACAAATAATGCAAACTACTGATTTTAATTTATAAATCCTTGCTAACCAGAAATTTACCAGTCTATCCCTACGTACCATTTTTCAAGATACTTAATACTTTGTTTTTGTTTTGTGACAGATAACATGCCTATCAAGAAGTATTGTTTTCTATACTTGTGACTACAACTCAGCGCTTTTCTGATTTTATTTTTAATCCAGGTTTCTAATTCCTGCCTTTCTGACTCCCTGTAATCTAAGAAACAGAATAATTTGGATATTTCAAAAGGGGGAAAAAAGTCTTTGTAAATATTTGTTCAACCCACCAGGTTGCTGTTTTAAAAGCTAATATTCAGAATATCACATGTAACCCATAAATATGTACAATTATTATGTATACATAATAATTCACTTTTTAAAAAAGTTCACACCACTTACCCATGAAGGTATATGGCAGGATAGGTCTTAGCAAATTTGAAATAAATACTTTGCTCAAGTTGTTATGAGTAAAAAAGACAAAAAAATTTTTTTTCCTTAGAGGGTTATGTCATTACAGATATGCTTATGGTAACTTCATGCCACAGTCCGTACCTTCAGGCCTTTCCACATACCTCTCAACAATTTCCCTTCCCAAAACAAGCAGACAGGCCTAAGGCATGGTTAACCTTTTTATCTGCTTCTCGTAGCTTTATCAAGGTGTCTTGTAGCTTTATCAAGGTGTCACTGCAAAAACCTCTACTTTTTCTCACTATGTAGTCCCAGGTGAATTTTTTTCCTCTTTTAAAATTATCACCAATTGAAACAACTTCCATTTTCAAACAAAAACATTTATTGAGCACCTACTATGTGCCAGATACTTTGCTAAGTGGCACATATGGATTATTTAACCCTCTAAATACATTTTAATTGGTTCTTATCACTCAATTGAGGAAACTGGCACTTCAAGATATTCAGTAACTTGCCCAAATCAGAGACCTAGAAAGTGGAAGAGTAGGGAGTTTATCCAAGATAGTTCCACGCAATGATCTATGCATGGCATTATACACTTCTCAAGTTATGTATTTATTTTCTTAGGCATTTTCACTGCCACTATGAATGTTAAATATGTAATTCCTTCTACTTAGCATGTGATACCCAAATATCACACTAGATGGCAACAAACGTCAAGGAAATAAACAAAGTAACCATTTCATTGCTCAGTAATGCTAGTAGTAGGGTTTTAAATTAAAATATGTATGCCATCTGACTTTTTAATACGCTCAGAAAGCAAAAATTCTAATGTGTTTTAACATACCTTCCAGATAAAAAATATTAGACTTGCAATACATTTTGTCCTTGCATTCATTATTACTAATTTACTGAAAATGCTATAGATTCTTAACGAACAATAGCGTTGCTTGCTCTCAGCTATTAAATTTTTTTAAAAAATTAATTACAAAACTTCACATTAATAATAATTGACTTCCATTCAACAAACATTTATTGTTAATTAAGACGTAAATGGTCATGTGTGACATACAATGATAGATGTCACAGACCTGATTTCAAGGTCTTCTGGTGGAGAAAACTGTGTAAACAACTACCAAAATTATACACATCAACAGGAATATAGAGGAAAAAGAAGTTAATGCAAACAAGAAGGGGCTGGGGAAAACTTCTGGGAAGACTGCCACTGGACTTGAGCCTCGTAGATTGAATAGATATTTCACAGATTAATACAAGGCAGAAAAATATACCTTGAGCAAATTAATGCAAATGGCCAAATGTAGGTCACGTTCTGGCAACAGTGAGGGTGGTACGAAAGAGTAGAGTGAAAGAGTGGAGAGTGAAAGAGAAGACGAGCCAAGCTGGAGTGGGGCCAGATTCGTCTTTTATTCTACTGCAAGAGTAGAGCTACCTACACAGGGAGATTTATAACTCAGGAATTATAACTGTTATGAAAGCACTGTGAAAAGTATGCTGGAATCAGATGAAATTTGAGGGAAACCAATTAGAAAGCTAGTGTAACTGTCTGCATACTTGGTATAGGAATACGTGAAGTATACCACTGGACACGGTGGCTCACACCCGTGATCCCAGCACTCTGGGGGGCCGAGGAGGGAGAATCAGTTGAGCTCAGGAGTGCAAGGCTGTAGTGAGATACGATCACACCACCAAGCCTGGGTGACAGAGTGAGACCCCGTCTCCGGGAAAAAAAAAAAAAAAAAGAGCATGTGAAGATGTGAAGACTTGAACCAGGGCAGTGGTGTAAGAATGAAAAGGTAGGCATAGTTAAATAGAAATTTGACTCTGCAGAGAGAGAGCGAGCGAGCTTGGGAACTGATGGAATGTCAAGAGCAAGCATAGCGAAGAACCAAGATGTTTTAACGAATGCAAGCCAGGGCTGCGGTCAAGATGGTGATGCCTTTGTTTGAAGACGATCATAGAGAAAATGGTAGAAGGAAAAGGAGTGGTAGATGGGAAGGCGGAGCCAATGAACAGTTTGGTTGTGTAGAGTTTCAGACGCCAGCAGTGTATCATCCATAAAAAAGATCTAGTAGCAGTAAAACACTAGGGCTGGGGCTCAGGAGAGCAGTTAAAGCTAAAGGCATAATGTGGGCATATTCACTGGTAATATTTGGCCACGTGAGGAGAAATGAATCCCAGGAAGTCAAGGCAACATGGGAGGAGGGCTGGGAACTAACTCTGAGGAACATCCACACTTAAGGCTTGTGGAAAACAAGAAACAAGTTAAAAGAGACTTAAGAGTGGACAAGAATGGTACAATGTGGACCCATGAGAGTAATGTATCAGCTAAATCAAGGAAAAGAGATGAATGTTATGATAGGAGAGTTAACAGGGTTCCAAATCTATAGAGTTTGAGTCCAGCGAGGATTGAGATGAGGTCACTGGGTTTGGCAATCAGGAAGTGACCAGTGATCATTAAGTGAGCACTTCAGCAACATGAAATCAGGTTACAGTTTGTTCAAAGCCTGGCTGCGATGTGCTCAGAAGTGAAAAGCTACCAGGGTGGACAACTGTTGTGAGATGTCTGCCAGTGAAATGAGGAATGGATAGTAATAAACAGAGTGAAAGATGATCACAGGAAAGCTGCTTTTTGTTTACTTAAACGAAGGCTGTGGGCAGGATGAGAGGGAAAAACAGTGGAGAGGAAAGGATAAAGGACGCCAGAAAAACGTGATGACACAGAAGTGGGAGACATCAAAAACGGGGAGAAAGATGTTCATCTTGGGAAATAACAGGGCCAGAAAAGAAAGGAGAAATAAGAAGAGGAGGCATTCAAGGGATGAGAAGATGCTGAGGAGGCTCTTGTCAGTTGGTCCTTAGTCAAGTGTGAAGTAGGTCATCTGATGAAAGTCAGGTGCCAGCAGTGGAGTTGGAAGTGAGGAAAGTGGAGTTCCTGGCTAGAGCATATAAGGTTTTCAACTGCAGAGAAAAGAATTGTTCAATAGTACCTACAACCACTGAAGGTGACTAGGATTACTCTTCAGTGGAATTCATTAAGTAGATTTCTTTTTAAGATGGAGTCTCACTCTGTTGCCAGACTGGAGTGCAGGGGCGTGATCTCAGCTCACTGCAACCTCCGCCTCCCAGGTTCAAGCGATTCTCCTGCCTCAGCCTCCCGAGTAGCTGGGACTACAGGCACACGCCACCATGCCCAGCTAATTTTTAGAATTTTCGTAGAGAAGGGGTTTCACTATGTTGGCCAGGATGGTCTCAATCTCTTGACCTCGTGATCTGTCTACCTAAGCCTCTCAAAGTGCTGGGATTACAGGCATGAGCCACCGCGCCCAGCTATTAAGGGGCTTTCTTAAATGACTTCCTTCAGCAATGCTTGGGAGGCTCAAACTAGTCATCAAAAAAAAAAAAAAAAAAGGTGTGATTGGGCCTAATTTTCACTGGGTACTTTTGCTAGCAAAGTAGGTAAGCTGGAAAGATAAGAATAAAGGAATTGTAGAGTGCTAGTGAGAACTGAGTTGCAATTTCCTTCCTCAGTGGATATTTACTCAGTACTAATTTATTATGTGCTGAGATCTATGCAAGATGCTATGGATCTAGCCGGGCGAGGTGGCGGGCGCCTGTAGTCCCAGCTACTCTGGAGGCTGAGGCAGGAGAATGGCGTGAACCCGGGAGGCGGAGCTTGCAGTGAGCTGAGATCCGGCCACTGCACTCCAGCCCGGGCAACAGAGCAAGACTCCGTCTCAAAAAAAAAAAAAAAAAAAAATGCTATGGATTTAATGGTGATCAGGATGGAGAAATTCCGTAACCAAGGGACTAGCGCAAACTGATTAACCATTGTTTAAGTTGTTACAGATAGCACTGAGCCAAAATTGCAAGTCATGTAGTCCAGGCATGTGCAATGGGAAAAGCTTTAACCTCCTAATTGTTTTTATTTTATTTTAAATTTTTGTTGAGTCCATAGTAGATGCATATATTTGTGGGGTACATGAGATGTTTAACCTCCTCATTGTGAATACCACCAGCCTGGCAGACTGGCTGCACTGGTATCACCTGGGGCTACTCAGAAATGCCTCTAAGACCAATCTTCCTGATCTTGCCGCAGAATGAGGAGACAGATTTGAGTGTGGCCTCTTGCCTCCTTGCCAGTCAACTTGCAATAAAGCCTTTTCTTTTCTTAAAAGCCAGTGCCATAGCATTGGCTTCTATGTGCATAGGGAAGCAAGCCCTTGGCTTGGTGACAATTTTAAAGTTTAACAGAGATTTCTCCAAGAACTTAATATAGAGCTACCATTCAACACAGCAATCCCATTCCTGGGTATATACCCAAAGGGATATATATCACTATACCAAAAAGATACATCAACTCAAATATTCATCACTGCATTGTTCACAACAGCAAAGACATGGAGGCCGGGCACGGTGGCTCACACCTGTAATCCCAGCACTTTGGGAGGCCAAGGCGGGTGGATCACTTGACGTCAGGAGTTCAATACCAGCCTGGCCAACATGGCAAAACCCCGTCTACACTAAAAATACAAAAATCAGCCTGGCGTGATGGTGCACACCTATAATCCCAGCTACTCGGGAGGCTGAGACAGAAGAATCACTTGAATCCTGGAGGCAGAGGTTACAGTTAACCAAGATCACACCACTGCACTCCAGCTTGGGTGACATATGTTCATTGCAGCAAAAAAAAAAAAAAAAAAGACATGGAATCAATCTAGGTGCCCATCAATGGCAGACTGGATAAAGAAAACGTGGTACATACACACCAGGGAATGTATACACCCATAAAAAAGAATGAAATCATGTGCTTTGCAGTGACATGGATGTAGCTGGAAGTCATAATCCTAAGCAAATTAATGCAGTAACAGAAAACCAAACACCATATGCTCTCATTTATAAATGGGAGCTAAACGTTGTGCACACATGGACATAAGCATGGGAGCAACAGACACTGCAGACAACTTGGGGTTGGAGAGAGGGGGGCATGGGCTGGAAAAGTACCTACTGGGCACTATGCTCAATACCTGGGTCCACCATGTAACAATCCTACACACATACCCCTGTATTGAAAATAAAAGCTGAAATTTTTTTTAAAAAGTTTAATGAAGGATACAGACAAATAAGCAATAATAATACATTTTGATAAATGCTATAATAAGTAGTGGTTCTCAAATGGGGGCAAATTTGCCCTCCAAAGGACATTTGGCAATGTCTGGAGACATTTTCGGTCGTCACAACTTGGGGGAGGAGGGTAAGCTACTGGAATTGAGTAGGTAGAGGCCAGGAATGCTTCTAAACGTCCTGCAATGTGCAGAACAGCATCCAAAACAAAGAGCTACATAGCCCGAAATGTCAATAGCGCCAAGGTTGAAAAACCCTGCTATAAAGGCATATTAAGGTTACATCAAATCTAGGCAGGGGAGATCAGAGGTTTCCTAGAGGGAGTACCATGTGGGCTAAGACAGGTAAGGCTAGAGAAATATACAGGCAGTGGAGTGGAAGAGAATGTGCATGGCACGTACAAAGACTCAGAGGCTGGAGAGAAGATGGGATAATCAGCAGGGTTATCACCACTACCACTATTTATTGAGAAAATATTTTGTGCCTGCCTGGGTTTGTATAAGATAATCAATATACATTTTAAAATGCAGTCCTCATTCACAATCCTACGAGTCACATATTCCTCCGTTTTACAGATGAGGAAAAACTGGGGCACGGAGAAGTTAAAGTAACTTGTCCAAGGTCACACAGCCAGTGATTGGTGGGGCCAGAAGTTGAAGCTAGGTCTGGCTAACTCTAGTAAGCCCATGTTCACTCCCTAAACGCTCCTGCCTTTGACGACAGCTGAGTGTACTGGGGGACAGGGTGTGAGAGGAGGAAAGCAGCAGCAGCCTTGGAGGGCAAAAGGGAGCCACATTATGACAGACCACGGGCATGGGAAAGAATGTGGAGACTGTCTTGAAGGCAGTGAAAATTCACCAAAGGATTTTAAATCAGTCACATGATCAAATGTGTCTTTAAGAAAGTTCGCTTCTGGCTGCAGTGTAGGGAGTGGAACGAAGGAGGGAGGCAAGCTAGGAAGAAGTGTAGTAGATAAATCCAGAGATTACTCAGCTTCCATAAGAAAAGTGTTAATGAGGGAAAGAATTCAAGAAAACGTTAGAAACTCAGATCTGTACTTAGTGACTGGTTAAAAGTTACGGGTGAAGGACAGGGTGAAATCCAGTTTTCTGATCAGAGCATGTTAGTGGATAAAAGTGCCATCCAGTAAGAGAATACAGAAGGGGCAGCAGATTTGGGAGAGTGAATATGTGAGTTAAATTTGAGATTGTAAAATTTATATTTAAATGGGAAGAAAAGAAGACCAGCCTGGACACAACAGATAAAATGAGAGAAAAAGAATGCTGAAGAACTAGAGGCGAAAATGAAGACATGGAGCAGATGTAACTTTGACAGGGAGGAAAGAAGAGAAAAGGCCCTAGTCAGAGTGTGGTTTCAGAGTTTGAGATCTTAGGGGCACTTCAGTTCATGCGGGAGGTTGGCGTAGAAGTAGGGGATACAGTAGAGTTAAGGAAGCTGAAGAGTATTAGTGTTTTGTGTATCAATAACATGGAAATTCAAACATTTAAGGATGACAAAAGAGACAGAATGAAGGGGAAAAAGGTTAGATGTTAAAACTTTTAAAAAGGGGCCAGACACGGTGGCTCACGCCTGTAGTCCCAGCACTTTGGGAGGCCGAGGTGGGTGCATCACCTGAGCTCAGGAGTTCGAGACCAGCCTGGCCAACACGGTGAAACCTCGTCTCTACTAAAAACACAAAATTAGCCGGGCATGGTGGCGCATGCCTGTAGTCCCAGCGACTTGGGAGGCTGAGGTGGGAGAATCACTTGATCCCAGGAGACTAAGGTTATAGTGAGCTGAGAGGGCACCATTGCACTCCAGCCCGGGCTGGAATGAAACTCTGTCTCAAAAAAATGATAATAAAAATAAAACTAAAATAAAATAGAAAGGGTCAAAGAGCGCCTTCTCAATTGAGAAATTTTATTGATTAGGGAGAAGAGAGACAACCCTGATTTCAAAGAGGAGTGTGATACGGTTTGGATACCTGTCCTCTCCGAATGTCTCGTGTTGAAATGTGACTTCCAGTGTTGGAGGTGGGGCCTGGTGGGAGGTGTTTGGGTCATGGGGGTGGATCCATCATGAATGGCTTGGTGCCCTATTAGTTACCCTGAGGTCTGATGGTTAGAAAGAGCCTGGCCCCTCTCCTCTGCGCTCAGTCCTGCTCCCTTGTGAGGCTTGCTCCCCTCTGCCTGCTGTCAGAGTGAAAGCTTCCTGAGGCCTTACCAGAAGCATATGTTGGCACCATGCTTCGTATGCAGCCTGCACAACATGAGCCAAAATAAACCACTAACTTCTCTTTATAAATTACCCAGTTTCCACTCTTTCTTGGTAGCAATGCAAAACAGATTAACACAGAGTGGTAGCTCAATTTCAAAGAGGAACAGAACCTGAGAGCAAGTGTCCAAACAAAGCCCTGGAAATGGCAGTCGGGAGTGAAGTAACTGCGGTTTCCCCCGTCACGCCCACATGAGATGACTTGACTGACACAAGGGCATTCACGGAAGGTTTTGAAAGTCATGATATCGAGGGACAGTTAGAGCTGAGAACAAATGAAGAAACAGGAGAGTTTGAGGAAACAGTATGGTGGGGAGTTTGGTTATAACTGAACCTAAGTTTCAGAAGGCATGAGGGTCAAATGGGAAGAGTTATGGATGAACTGGATAAAGACAAATGGACATAGCAATGGCTGACAAGAGGCTTAATGCAGAATTGAATAGCCCTAATTTTGTTTTAACTTCTATTTCAGGTTCAGGGGTACATGTGAAGGTTTGTTATACAAATTATTTTCTCACCCAGGTATTAAGCCCAGTACCCAATAGTGATCTCTTCTGCTCCCCTCCCTCCCCCAACCCTATATCTTCAAGGAGATGCCACTGTCTCTGGTTTCCTACTTTGTGCTCGTAAGTTCTTATCATTTAGCTCCCACTTATCAGTAAGAATATGTAGTATTTGGCTTTCTGTCCCTGCATTAGTTTGCTAAGGATAATTGCTTCTGGCTCCATGCATGTTCCTGCAAAAGATCTGATCTCATTCTTTTTTTTTTTTTTTTTTTGAGGCGGAGTCTCGCTCTGTCGCCTGGACTGGAGTGCAGTGGCCGGATCTCAGCTCACTGCAAGCTCCGCCTCCTGGGTTTACGCCATTCTCCTGCCTCAGCCTCCCGAGTAGCTGGAACTATAGGCGCCCGCCACCTCGCCCGGCTAGTTTTTGTATTTTTAGTAGAGACGGGGTTTCACCGTGATAGCCATCGTGGGTTTCATCGTGATCCGCCCGTCTCGGGGTTTCATCGTGATCCGCCCGTCTCGGCCTCCCAGAGTGCTGGGATTACAGGCTTGAGCCACCGCGCCCGGCCCTGATCTCATTCTTTTTATGGCTACATACTATTCCATGGTGTCTATGTTCCATATTTTCTTTATACAATCTGTCAGTGATGAACATTTAGATTGATTCCATCCATTTAGGATTGATTCCGTCAATTTAGGTTGATTTCATCAATTCCATCGTTTACGTTTGCTATTGTGAAGGGTGCTGCAATCAACATTCACATGCATGTGTCTTTGTGGCAGAATGATTTCTATTCCTCTGGGCGTATACTCAGTAATGTAGCCCTAATATTTTAATAAAACACTGAGATTAGTATATGGTTTAGACCAGTGCTATCCAACAAAACTTTTCATGATAATGAAAATGCTCTATATCTGCACTGTCCAATATTCGCTACATGTGGCCATTAAGAACCTGAATTGTATGCTAGTGTGTCTAGGGAAAATACATGCAACTTTAACGGATTACGGTGTGGCCCCCAAATACAGTAATGAATCAACAGTAACCTCCTGTTCTTCAAAGTGCCTATAACACCATCTGATCACTAAGTATAAACTGTTATTCTCCTTAGGTATGTTTGAGTTACCTTACAGTAAGTCCAGACTCAAAGATGCTACTAAGACCAGGCGTGGTGGCTCATGCCTGTAATCTCAGCACTTTGGGAGGACGAGGTGGGCAGATCACCCGAGGTCATGAGTTCGAGACCAGCCTGACTAACACAGTGAAACTCCATCTCGGCTAAAAATACAAAAATTAGCTGGGCATGATGGCCCGTGCCTGTAATCCCAGTTACGTGGGAGGCTGAGGCAGGAGAATCACTTGAACCCAGAAGGCAGAGGTTGCTGTGAACCAAAATCATGCTATTGCACTCCAGCCTGGGTGACAAGGCAAGACTCCATCTCAAAAAAGAAAGAAAGAAAGAAAGAAAGAAATGCTACTAAATATGTATATATTATTATCTTTGGTATATTTGGATTTTCTCAAAACTTCCCAATTATTGAGGAAAAACATTTGTCTTTAATCATATATGAACATAAACAAACTAATGCCTGGATGTTAAGATTTTTGCAGCATTGTAAATTATCAGCAAATAAAAAGATTAAGCATATAGGTCTCTCAAAGTATTATACTGTACTACATTCTCTGAACAGTGATACAACAGTATTTGCAGAGGAATAAGAATTCTCCAAATAGCAAATTTGTTTAATTCAGAAAAGTCAACATTAACAGACTGATAATTCACTTTGTGTGTTTGAAAAACAGAGTTTAGTTACAGAAGAACAACCAAATAAATACTCAGAAGAAAAAAGAAAAAAAAAGACACTTTTATTTGCATCTGATTAGACTTGCCTTGGTTTTTTCAAAATTGGCTTCCTCAGATACTTGCAAAACTTGTTTCACCTGTTCATAAGCACATGCTTCTCTTTGCTGCGTATCTGCCAAGCTGCTCCTTACGGAAACTAGTGCAGACATCAAGTCATCTCTTTCTCTGTCAGCACAAAAAGAACATTCAAAACAAGAAATGATCAAATGATCTTGTCTTCATAAGTCAGGGAGGAAAAAGCATTAATATGCATTAGAAGAGCCAGAGTAGGCTGGCTGAGCACATATTAAATAAAGCACACCCCAGAGAAAGACCCTCTGTCCTCACTTGGCGAGCGGCAGGCAGAGCCGCCAGAAAGGCTAAGCCTTCGTGGCAGGACTGCATCTGTGTGGGACAATCATCTATTGTGGAGACAGCTGCTGGCGAAAGCCCAGAAAAGAGCAAATTAGTTTTTTAAAAGTTGGGGGGAGGCTCCCTTAAATTTGTACGTTTTACTGGTTTCAAAAGGTTTGGCCATTATAAGACATAGAATGCTGTTTGTGGTCTAATGTCTTTCATGTTTGTTTTTTTTTTTAATTATTATTATACTTTAAGTTCTAGGGTACATGTGCATAACGTGCAGGTTTGTTACATATGTATACTTGTGCCATGTTGGTGTGCTGCACCCATCAACTCGTCAGCACCCATCAACTCGTCATTTACATCAGGTATAACTCCCAACGCAATCCGTTCCCCCTCCCCCTCCCCATAATAGGCCCCGATGTGTGATGTTCCCCTTCCCAAGTCCACGTGATCTCATTGTTCAGTTCCCATCTATGAGTGAGAACATGCAGTGTTTGGTTTTCTGTTCTTGCGATAGTTTGCTGAGAATGATGGTTTCCAGCTGCATCCATGTCCCTACAAAGGACGCAAACTCATCCTTTTTTATGGCTGCATAGTATTCCATGGTGTATATGTACCACATTTTCTTAATCCAGTCTGTCACTGATGGACATTTGGGTTGATTCCAAGTCTTTGCTATGGTGAACAGGGAGTCTTTATAGCATTCTTGCCGTTTTAATGAAAAACCAAGTAAAGTAAATACCTCTCTTCCAATATTTGGTGGTTTACAATTTGCTTCTGTTTAATGCTAAATATGTGTGACAGAATTCATCAGAATGAATAAATGTTGACCTGGAAAAAAAAAAAAGAAAGAAAGAAAACTTCCAGGGAGATAATTCACCCTAACTTCCTGATAGTGGTGACTTCTCAGGAGAAAAAAAAGAGGTAATCAATGGGATAGACTAGAGTTTTGTTGTGGGTGCTCTCCTCCGCACTGCAGGTCATTTCACAACGTTTCTGACTTCACCCTTTGGTTAATAGTAGTGCCCTTCTCCCCAGCTGTGACAAGCAAAACTGTTTTCAGAAATTTTCCAGTGTCTCTGCAGCAGGGGAGAAAAATTGCTTCTAGTAGAGAACCACTAGAATAGACTGTCTTTAGTATCAGTTCTCAAAAGGAAACAGGAGTGGTGGAGGGTATCAGAAGAGAGATATGAAATAAAATTATAAAATGTATTGCAGCACTATTCACAATAGCAAAGACTGGAACCAACCAAATGCCCATCAATGAGAGACTAGATAAAGAAAATGTGGCATAGATACATGATGGAATACTATGCAGCCATAAAAAAGAATGAGTTCATGTCCTTTGCAGGGCATGGATGAAGCTGGAAACCATCACTCTCAGCAAACTAACACAGGAATAGAAAACCAAACACCACATGTTCTCATTCATAAGTGGGAGTTGAACAATGAGAACACATGGATATAGGGAGGGGAACATCACACACCAGGGTCTATTGGGGGGTGGGGGCTGGGGGAAGGATAGCATTAGGAGAAATACCTAATGTAGATGATGGGTTGATGGGTGCAGCAAACCACCATGGCATGTGTTTACCTATGTAATAAACCCGCACAGTCTGCACAGGTATCCCAGAACTTAAAGTATAATAAAAAATAAAATTATATTAAAAAAAAAAAGTGGGGGGGAGGTGCTGAAAAGGAAAAATGCAGCAAAGTAGGAAAGGTAGGAATTGTAAATCAAAGTAGCAGTCAACATTTTAAGAAAGGACTGAGGCTTTGACCATGCAGCAGATTCTCCTCTCATTTACTTGAACAAATAAATGTCCCTTCCTTTTTATCTTTCTCCACAATCTTCTTTTTTGCACTTCTCTTTCAATTACATTCTTTCAGTTACTTATGAACACTTGTTGTTCAATGATTAGTACTGCTAACTCCTCAAATCTCCTGGTTACGCATATACTATTTACAATTTAACACAATCTTATCCCACTGGGTTTGATCATTGCCAAGACCCACCCCTCTTCAGCAATTCTCAGAAGTACTCCATCCTAAGCTGTTTATTGAGGGTAGAAGTGAACCAAATGCCAAAATGCTCTGGCATGTAAAATAGCAAGGATACAATCTCA
Organism: Colobus angolensis palliatus; assembly: GCF_000951035.1. NCBI lineage: Eukaryota > Metazoa > Chordata > Mammalia > Primates > Cercopithecidae > Colobus > Colobus angolensis. Next base: position 5,231,197 of record NW_012117377.1, on the reverse strand, counting down.
TAGATTAAATAAGTCTTATATAAAATATTCTAGGATATTTGCAATTTATCGACTGAATAAAAATATCCAGTACACCAAAGAGAAAGTGAGGCAGGAAACTTTCAAGACACAAAAAGCAAAAAATGTATGTTGCACTGTTACATATGGTATTCCCCATTTTGTTAAAGAGTTGAAGACTAAACCACGGTTTCAAAATCAGTTGAAATAAATGCTTGCAGTTTCCTTTTCATTGCCAAGTTCTTAAACTGTGAGAGAAGAGCCAACTATGATTTTTTTTTTAAATTAGCAAGTTTTAAAGAGTCATAGTTTAGAGGATTATAAACTCTGCTTGAATCACTTTCAGGATAAACCAATGATTCAATTTAAAACATCTCTTAAAGGTAAAATAAACTATTTGTGGTATTTATAAAGCAGCTACATTTGAAGAAACATGTAACACTGAACAAAGTTATAATTATTAGCAGTTTCATAAAAGTCTTTTTTATTTAAAAAAGAATACATTGCTACAAATATAAAATTCATGGAAGCAGAGTGATCTTCACTTTAGAATTTCCTGATTTGCTTTTAAATTGATAAAAGTAATTTTTCTTCCAAGGAAATGAAAAAAGAAGTAAATTGTTTTAATTGAATAGAATCAAACACAATTACTATGTAAAAAAGTGGAAGAATCAAGGCAAGATTAAATTATCCTAGTTAAGTAAAAAAATAAACACCAGCAAAATTGAGTATGTATCTATTTACATTTCCATAAAAGTTCTATAACATAAAAGGGGTCTAGCTTCATCAAGGATATGCAATCCAGTTAGGACCTATGATTCTAGAAGAAAAGAAAAATTCACTCTGTAAAGACAGCAAGTCAATATAGGCATCTTATAGTCACCTTTCTTAAATCACTAAGACTTAATGAAGAGCAAAAGTAACTATTCAATGAGATTCTTATCTGTTTCTGATACCATGCAATCACCAAAGCCAAAGTTCCAAAGAAAAAGAATGAACAAAAAAGGCCGAGCGCGGTGGCTCACGCCTGTAATCCCAGCACTTTGGGAGGCCGAGGTGGGCAGATCAATTGAGGGCAGGAGTTCCAGACCAGCCTGACCAACATGCAGGAATTCCGTCTATATTAAAAACACAAAAATTAGCTGGGTGTGGTAGTGCACACCTGTAGCCCCAGCTACTTGGGAGGCTGAGGCACAAGCATTGCTTGAACCTGGGAGGTGGAAGTTGCAGTGAGCTGAGCTCATGCCATCGCACTCTAGCCTAGGTGACAGAGCGAGACTCCATTTCAAAAAAAAAGGAATGGTCAAAAAAACTCCGTGTTTATAAGTATGCAAACAGACAGATCCACAACAGGATAAAAATCTAACAAACTTGTTGCTTATGGGAAACTTACGTCTAATAGACTTTATCTCTTTTCAGAACATGCTCTTGTCAGGAGTAGTGTTTGTCACACAGTAGATGCTCAACAGAAGCAGCAATAAGAAAACAAATAAATGAATAAAGAGTCTGCTATAGGATGGTGTCAAAAGACGTGAAGTAAAGCTCCCTCTCAGTTCTAATATTTCATGATCTAAATTGAAAACATTACCTATTTTCAATTAGAAACTAGAGTTCAGTTGCTCTGGTTCAAAAGTGTTTCAGAATATTAACTCACCAAATTTAGACTATGGAACCACAGAACATTATCAAAGATAAAACTCCAATATACAGATAGCTTGTTAAGCCCATCATTCGACAGTGAGACCACGAAACGATTACACTCAAACTCCGTGTAACCGCTGGGCTGACACACTCCACCTTTCTGTAAGGCAAATGCAACGCATGCTTCAAGGTAGCTTTGAGCCCACCTGGGAAGCTTGCAGGTAGGTAGTCATTTTGGCAATTTAGGATTGTCTAATCATCCACCCAGGTGTTACTAAATCTTGGTTTTGGTTTGGCTTGGTTTTGACTCAGCCAGTCCACATACCAAATAGCAGTAAGCAACCCCACAAATAATTTTTTTGAAAGAGCCCTGGGCTGGCAGTCCCTCTCCTCAACACAAGGCCTTGCTTCCTGCTACATTCCTGTGTCCATCTGGCTTCATCTTGTCTGAGCCTTCCCTTTTTAGCCCCACACTTATCCCCTGGGTCTGACAGTGCTAATTATACAATCTGCCTTTCAGAAACTGCCGATTCCAGCCACCCAGGGTAACTGCCCAGTTACCTACAGTCCTGCTCCAGATCCCGCAGTCCACACCTGAATGAGGTTCCCACAGTGGGAAGCTGTACAGATACACGCGGCATATCAATGTGAAAGGGAAAGGGCAGTTCTCCAAATTACCATCTTCCATAGCAAATGTTCTGTGAGTGCTTGTGCTTGGAAACACCTTGTGGATGCGTCGATCAATGTAATTAAGGAGCTTCTTGAAGCAAAGCCAGCAACACCATGTTAACCCTGCAACATTCCATGATCCAGATGAAAGAGCAGCTGAGGCAGAAAGATGATGTAAAGATCCCGAGTGTTCTGGGGTGAAAAGCGTGCACTTACATGCACTAATGACCACGTAATATTTAAGAACCTTAGCGCAGCAATCGGGGCCAAAAGGACTGAGAAAGTCCCTTAACAATCTCAGCCAAGTGTTTAAGCAAAAGAGTTGGTCTAATGTATATGCATGAGTTTCATCTTGAAAAGTGGAGTGGCTAACAAATGTCTTATAATTTCTAAATTACTCCAGTTATTATTAATTGTAAGCATTAGTAGGCATCACTAGTAAGTGTTACTATACCGTTTTTAAAAAGAAAGTCTGGAAGGCTGACTACAACATTTCTTTGTTCCTCAATTCTGGGAAGTTCCTGCTGTAGTCTTTTAAAGCCAACTATGCAGAGCACGGCCAATGATCCACTCCAAAATCACAAGCTGGACTAAAGCCCTAGAAAAGTATCCTTGGAATCATTTCTCTTTTTTGAAAAGTACAGTGAAACTTCTCCAAGGTACTATGAGCTACCGAAAAGAATTTAAGCAGGTCCACCTTCATTACCATGTGAAGGTATTTGGATCATTAAGCAAGAAAAAGAGGTTACTGTTACTCTTATCTCCCTTATGGCATAAAGAGGCCAAGTGAAAGGCGAAAGGTCAGAAACAATATGAAGACTTCAAGTCAACGTAAAAAATATATCCAACGTCATCAACAGTTGTTAAGCATATTCTCCAAAAAGTCCTTGAGTCCTAAGAAACCAGAAACCACCAGAAACATATGGGTGGCCTGGTCTCCAAGTCATGCCTGATCTCCTCCCTGTCAACTGTACCAGCCATTCTTTTTTTTTTTTTGGAGACAGGGTCTTTCTCTGTTGCCCAGGCTGGAGTGCAATAGCACCATCTTGGCTTACTGCAACCTCCGCCTCCTGGGTTCAAGCAATTCTCCTGCCTCAGCCTCCCAGATAACTGGGATTACAGGTGTGCACCACCATGTCCAGCTATTTTTGCATTTTTAGTGGAGATGGGGTTTCACTATGTTGGCCAGGCTGGTCTCGAACTCCTGACCTCAAGTGATCCACCTGCCTCAGCCTCCCAAAGTGCTGGGATTACAGGTGTGAGCCACCATGCCTGGCCATCAAACCATTCTTGTGTCAAGAATATATATTCAAAATAGTAAATGCTAAAGGATGCAACAAAGGAGCTGAAAGCTGCTGTCACAATACCACATTTACAAGGAAACTTTCGATTTATCATATTTAAGGTATCATTTTTAAACATTCCATGTTAAAGTCATTCAGGTAATATGGTAACAGCTTATGGAGGGGTCAGGCTTCTAACTATACATAAAACTAGAAATCCAAACCTAAAAGGTGCTGGACACTCTTCAAAGTTAGCATAGGACTCAATATTCAGCACTCTCCATTAGTAAGTTTAAAGAAACTGAACATCAGCTTAGGCCAAGAGAATGATACAGAAAAAGAATTCATTGACAATAAAAGCAGAAACCATTCAGTGTTAATAGGTTTAATATCCTTTCTGATATTAATGCAGAACATGAGACAATGATATTCTGCTGACAAGGCAGAAAATTGAACTAAGTAGATTGACATTTACTTCAAGAGGCTAAGAGCTCAAATTTAGGATAGAGACAAAGGAATACATAACTGATGAAGAATCTTAATTTCTGAATGACTGCCAGGCTTAGAAGTAACCGAAACATTACAGCTTCCTTTAAAAATATTTTTTCATAATCTAGAAGGATAATATAAAAGGCAACACAATAACCTGTTATTTGTTGGTTACTTTTTTTTTTTTTTAATTTCTAAATTTTTTGTAGAGACAAGGTTTCACTATGTTGCCCAGACTTGTCTCCAACTCTTGGCTTCAAGTGATCCTCCTGCATCAGGCTACCAAAGTGCTGGGATTACAGGCATGAACCACTGTGCCTGGCTTATTAGTTTTGCTAGACTACCTAGTTTTAAGCTCTGGCTCTTTTTATGTGCAACTTTTAATATGCTTTCTTCTTTCTAAAATTAATTTTTAAACTATATTCTCCTTGCAAAATTAGTTACCAATATTGTTAAAGGCCTATTTGACACCCTTTCAACTTCGTTGCCTTCGTCCACCTCTCTAGTGGTAATCTCTATTAAATATTTGGTGCTTACTCTTTCAAATATTTTTCTGTGCATATCTATGAACTTTGAAGGGGAAAAATGTAGTATAGTTGTATATGGACTTAAAAAATACAAAAGGTTTCATACTGGATGTACCTTTAGCCATTTTGTTTTGTTTTCCTGCAACAATGTATTTTGGAGATGGTCCAACATTAATACACATAGAACTACTTCCGTTTTTCATACTATGCACAAAATGTCATAGTTTATCTAAACCATGTTTAGTTACTCTCCTTTGAATGATATTTAAGTTGTTCATATAATTATAAACAATACTGCAAAAAGCATTCCCTATACATACCCCATTATGCATGTACATGAGTTTTTTTTCTTGAGGGTAGATTTTGAAAAGTGAAATGCACAATTTGAATATTAATGGACAGTACTAATTTACTTCCAAAGTATTTCCACCAATTTATGAACTCACCAGCAGAGTATCAAAATACTTGCTTACTCATGACCTCACCAACTCTTGAAATGATCAATCTAGTTCTATTTTGTCAGTCTGATGGATTGGTTTTTTATTTTTTTATTGTATTTCCTCAAATACTAATAGAATAAATACATTATCATCTGCTGACATCTTCCTCTTTTATTGCTCACTGATTTCTACTGTTTACCCACTCTGCAGCTAGGCAGCTTGTCCTTTCTGTTCATTTCAAAGGAAATGTATTCTATCGGTCTTTTGTCATGTATAGTGCAAATATTTTTTTCTCAGCCTTTTAACTGAATATGTAATGTTTTATTGTAAGGGAATTTATTTTTTAATAGAAACAAATGTATCTTTTTTCCCTTATGACTTCCACTTTTCATGTCATCCTTAGTACTATAACCCACAACTATAAGATTTTTTTTATATTTATTTCTTTTTTCTTTTTTTTTTTTTTATTTGGTAGAGTTCGTTCATTTTTTTTTTTTATTATACTTTAAGTTCTAGGGTACATGTGCATAACGTGCAGGTTTGTTACATATGTATACTTGTGCCATGTTGGTGTGCTGCACCCATCAACTCGTCAGCACCCATCAATTCATCATTTATATCAGGTATAACTCCCCAATGCAATCCCTCCCCCCTCCCCTCCTCCCCATGATAAGCCCCAGTGTGTGATGTTCTAACGCTTTTATAGTCTGAATTATATCTGAACCTTGAAAACTACCATGAATTTATTTTTGTAAGGTACAGTTCTGTTCTTGTTTTTCAAATATAAACAGGCAAATTTTTAACTTCTCTGAACCCCAATTTCCCTACCTTTAAAATGAGGGTAATAATATCTACCTCATGAATGCTTTAAGATTTTTAAAACTTATGTTCTTAAATTGCCTAGCACAGTCCTTGACATATAATAAATGTTTACTACATTTGTTAGTTGTATCTGAAAAATAGTTAATACATATTTAATAGTTATATTGAGCATATATGAATAAATTAACAACATATTTAATACTTAAAATACTTAACAAAAACAGAACCAAGCAGTATAGATCATAAAAACTACCAGTCAGGTCAGGCGTGGTGGCTCACACCTGTAATTCCAGCACTTTGGGAGGCCGAGGCAGACGAATCACAAGGTCAAGAGATTGAGACCATCCTGGCCAACATAGTGAAACCCTGTCTTTACTAAAAATACAAAAATCAGCCAGGCATGGTGGTGGGTGCCTATAGTCCCAGCTACTTGGGAGGCTGAGGCAGGAAAATCACTTGAACCCAAGAAACAGAGGTTGCAGAGAGCCGAGATTGCACCACTGTACTCCAGCCTGGCAACAGAGAGAGACTCTGTCTCAAAAAAACAAAAACCAAATGAACAAACAAACAAACAAACAAAAAAGCTACCAGTCAGTCCACACTGGAAATTCTGTTCATATAACAATCAGTAGGTTAGGTCAGGTGTGGTGGCTTATGCCTATAATCCCAATACTTCAGGAAACTGAGGTGGGAGGATCACTTGAAGCCAGGAGTTCAAGAACAGCCTGGGCAACATAGTGAGACTCCATCTCTACCAAAAAAAAAAAAAAATTTAATTAGCTGGGTGTGGCGGCACATGTCTGCAGTTACTCAGGAGGCCAAGGCAGGAGGATCACTTGAGCACAGAAGTTCAAAGTTGCAGTGAGCTACGATCGTGCCATTATATTCCAGCCATGGCAACGGAGTGAGACCCCAACTCAAAAACAACAGCAACCCGCCCCCAACCCCACGGGTTAGCCATGTGTGGAAACCACAGCTACAAGACATATTGATCATTCTTGGGAGTATGGAAGGTACAGAATGGTTTTAATATTTACTGAGCACTTACTATATGTCAGGAAGTGTTTTAAGCACTACATAGGTTTTCTCTAGTGACCCCTCAAGGTAACTCTATGAGTTAGGTACTTACGTCACCATTTTAAAAATGAGAAAATTGAGGCACAAAAAGGCTAAGTAACTTTTGCAAGGTTCCATAGTGAGTTGGCATTAGAACCAGAACATGAACCCAAGCAGTCAGTTTCAAAAGCAGTACTTCTGGTCACAGGCTAACTTGCCTTAGTAAAAACCCAAAAAGATCTTAAATCTCAAGAAGCAGGTATTATTCCTCCAAACAACAGAAGACTCCAGGCTCAGAGAAGAAAAGTAATTTGTTGAAAGTCAGGACATGGAGCAAAATCGGTCTGACCTTAATGACCACAGTCATGCCACCCCTCCACAGCAGTTCGAGCAGGAGGATCTCTGACTGTGGAGTAGTCAATGCCAAAATGCCTTGTCACATGAACAGCGAACATTTACTGGGTGCCTACTGCCAGCCAGACACTCTGCTAGGAACAAAGGCTATGGAAATAAACAAAACACAATTTGCTGCCTCCAGGTGTACACAATATATTATAAAATCACAGAAGAAAGAAACCTAAGTCAGTTGAGGACAAAATGGGGCAGGGCTGGTGAGAGACTTCTTCTAAAAGGAAGTGATCTGGGGTTATTGAAGTGAGCAGAGCAGACAGAGAGAGGCGACATTGAGCACATAAAAAAGTAGGGGGCATAGAAGAACATACACTATAAACTGCCACTGGGTTCCATATTACATAATAATTCTCAATTTCCACTGAATACAATTTTCACAGGAAAAGGCACCCTCTGGAATAGTGAAAACAGAACAAAACAGATGTACACAGAGAATTGCTTCACTCAGCTTAGATGGAAACTTCGACAACACAAAAGGTCATCTGTAACTTGTTCTCAGTTAACCCTGAAATAGCAATAGTGGGACACAGTGGGTCCTCATAATATTCCTTCCAACAGACACACGATAAAGACATGGTAATAACTCATTCTACCTGAAGTACAGCAGAAAAATTCAAGATATGGCAAAACCAAAGGAATTTCTATTACACTCACTTTTGTTAAGAATAGTATTCGATTTGTAATTATAGATTCACGGAACTGGACAGAATCGTAAAGACTGTCTAGTTCAATTCTCTCACTTGAAGATGGACTGAAACCAAGAGATACGATTATCTGTTCAAAGTGACAGGGTTTCTGTTCAAAGCGACATGGTGACAAGGCAGAACCTACCCATTTGTCTTCAAGGAAGCTACAATGAAGGAAACTTTTAAAATCCATTGGATTTGAAGATTAACAATAATCACATGTGACCTAGCATAGGGCTAAAATAACACAATGCTCCTTTAAAGGCAGAATTTTCCATATTGCCAAAGACTCTGTGTAGAAGCATACTTACTTAATCAGTCTTTCTATGGTCTGCATATGAACGTTACTATGGGTCTGGGAAAGAACCGCTTCGTGCTGAGCACATTTCAAACAAAGACCAGCAACCCGGTTAGAAGTAGTAGCAGCCAGAAGAAACTCTTTATGCTTTAGTTGCTCTTTAAGATCTTCACAAGTTTTCTGATATTCAGCTAAGTCTTTCCTAAAAAGAGGGGGAAAAAATTCAAGAAAATGGCCAGGTAAAATTACATGACTTTAAAATGAATCATCATAATGTTAACTATTACTATCATTTATGGGCATTCACCTGATGCTTTCGTTTACATCCAATACCTTATTAATTTTTACCATGACCCTGAAACTTTTGGTGTGGTGATCGTAATTGACACGTTGAATATGATGAGACTTGAATATATTAAATAATTAGCTTAGGTTCTTACAAGATTTTAATATTAGATTAGAGTATGCCTGATACTGGCTCTCTTGTTCCAAGATCCAACCTCCATTAATGCTATACTAACCACAAAACAAAAATAAAACTCCAAATATAAATCCCAAATAGCTTTTCTTAAAAAAGAGGTGGGGTAATATAAGACAACATACTTGAGGTGACGAAAATAACCTATTTCAAGCATTAACCTCTTAAAATTTTTAGAGTACCTTAAAAGTTCATGTAAAAAAACATGGATTTTTATCCTTGACTAGTTTATTACTGCCCATTTTTCTTCGGGAGGAAAACATTAGATAGATAATTATCTAACAACAAACTTCTACAAAGATCTGTTTCAAAAGAAAGTAAGTTACAGAAGGAAGTTACATAGAACTTGCCAGTCATAAGATTTCAGGAGTAGTAGCTATTAGCTGGAAACATAGGCTGCTAAAGAAAGGGCTGGGGAATGGCGGGGGTGGGGGGAGGTGCGAGTGTGGGTGTGGGTGCAGTTTTTGTTTGTTTTTACTTTATCAGCTCACCTCTGGATGAGGTTTTCTTCAAGGTGACTTTTTAAGGATTAAATGACTGGTACATGGGTTGTATTTTCCTACCTTATCCCAGTAAAGTTGTGCTAAAGTCAACTTGGCGACTGAGCTTCCTTGCCTAGATGGCTCTTTTGTACCATTGTTGTTGTTGTTTTTATTATTTTTATTAAAAAAAAAAAAAAAACTTTCGAGCTGAAAAATGAGACTACTGAAGGCAAGAACTTTATCTCCATCTCTGTCTACTCCCTACTGTCATTGTCAGAGTCTCCATGCTCAGGGGCTATGGCCATCTTAACTGGCTCCCTGTCACAGGGAAGAAGTCAACAGCCTGGCTGTCAGACAATTGTTGAGATTTTGGGGGCTTTCAAGCAACCGAGGAGAGGCAGAAAAGACCCACAGGCAATCTAAGGGTTAAAAAAAAAAAAGCTAATCTAATGGCATTCCAAAGTTGAGGGGAGAAAAGGAGCCGCTTCTACCCTATCCCCAAAATAATAACACCAACATGGTAAGTTTTCTTTTTCAATACCATGTAGAGAATGTCTCACTTTCAAAGGCTTTATAAAAAGAACTTGGGAAGCACATTCCAAAGTCAAAGGGTCCCCATTACTAATTTCAGTCAGGTCCAAACTCAAAACACTCAAGTAGATTTGGTTCCTGGCAATGGCAAAAGAGAAAGTTGAAAAGAAGACTGATTTTATTTAAGAAAATGCCTCTTTAAAGAATCTTAAATTATAGTAAAAGAAAATGAAGAAACAGAAGGATTCAGAGAACAAAGTCTAGTTCATTACAAGTTGGTATTTTAATGTAATTAAAGATGAAATATCTGGATTCTGAATGAGACAAAATCAGTCACATTCCCCTAAGTACAATGCTCTAGAAACACATCACTTTAAAAACTGAAGAATCAAGTCATAAAAAAAAATCAAAATAAAGTAGGACAAAAAGCAAGAAAGCAAAAATTAGAGTATTTTTTAAATGTTATGTTTCTTTGTAAAAACAAAAAGTCAAAATCTCTAGAGAAATCCTAAAACTAATCAGGGTAATCTATGAAAAACATAAGAACATTTAAAAAATAAACAAGCATGTTCAATGAAAGCTATGAGTTCTGGCTTTTTTTTTTTCTTTTTTTTTTTAGATGGAGTCTCCCTCTGTTACCCAGGCTGGAGTGCAGTGGCGTGGTCTTGGCTGACTGCAACCTCTACCTCCTGGGTTCATGTGATCCTGCCTCAGCCTGCTGAGTAGCTGGGACTACAGGTGTGTGCTAATTTTTATATTTTTAGTAGAGACAGGGTTTCACCATATCGGCCAGGCTGGTCTCGAACTCTTGACCTCAAATGATCCACCCGCCTTGGCTTCCAAAGTGCTGGGATTACATGCATGAGCCACTGCAACCGGCTGAGTTCTGGCTCTTGGTTTTACTCTAGTTATGTCTCTAGATAGGATATGGCCTGGAAGATTTTAAAATTTATTTCAAATTGGACTTATTAAATAAAATGATAAATAGTATTTGAAAGTTTATTTGATTTAAAAATACTTCATTACCACTATTTAAAAATAATCTTTAACAACAAAAACATTAATTCCTGCTGTCTTTTTCTACTCATTATATGTAAATCACTAATGGTTAATCTATAATATATAGGTCTTACTGGGATCTCTAATAAATAGATTCTATAAAAACTATGTGAAGATTCATCATATGTACTCAAATTCATCATGCATACAAATACTCAAACTATTATATTATCATTGCAATTTTAAAATTAGATGAAGACTATCTACAGAGAAAAATACTAATAATTTGAAAACTAAAGTGCTTTATTTTCATTATTATTTTACTTGAATATCATAATTTCTATAAGAGCACTTAGTGAGTTAGTGATTCTTTTTTTTTTTTTGATACGGAGTCTCACTGTGTCACCAGGCTGGAATGGAATGCAGTGGCACGGTCTCAGCTCACTGCAACCTCCTGGTTCAAGCGATCCTGGGTTCAAGTGATTCTCCTGCCTCAGCCTCCCAGGTAGCTAGGACTACAGGTGTGCGCCACCACGCCCAGATACTTTTTGTATTTTTAGTAGAGACAAGGTTTCACCATGTTAGCCAGGATGGTCTCAATCTCTTGACCTCGTGATTCGTCTGCCTCGGCCTCCCAAAGTGCTGGGATTACAGGTGTGAGCCACCGCACCCAGCCATGATTCTTATTTTTATGAGAAAACACAAGTATTTTACAACTGATGAAGAAATAGGAATGTGATTTGAAAAATAACTCAATTTCAGGCCATTTTATCCTTTAATAACCTGAGGAAAGTTTTTAAATTGTATATAAAATGTCATCAAGTAAGTTTGATAATGACTAAAACTAGAAGTTCAGCAAACATTCAAATATATTTTAAGATCATTATGCTTTTGGTATGACTATAAATGGACGATTTCACTTTACCTCAAAAACTTCAGTTGGGACTCCTGAATTTCATACTTTTCCTCATAAGTAAGTTTTAGCTTCTCCTATAGAAAAGAAAAATAAAAGCCCATTTTTCTCCATGTCCTGTGTTTTATAAGTAAACTTTAATTTTTTTTTTTTTGAGATGGAGTTTCACTCTGTTGCCCAGGCTGTAGTGCAGTGGCACCATCTCGGCTCACTGCAAGCTCCACCTCCCAGGTTCACGCCATTCTCCTGCCTCAGCCTCCCGAGTAGCTGGGACTACAGGCATCCGCCACCATGCCCAGCTAATTCTTTTGTATCTTTAGTAGAGACAGGGTTTCACCGTGTTAGCCAGGATGACCTCGATCTCCTGACCTCATGATCTGCCAGCCTCGGCCTCCCAAAGTGCTGGGATTACAGGTATGAGCCACTGTGCCCACCTATAAACTTTAATTTTTAATATTAAGTTCAATTTTTTTCTTTTTACCCAAGGTGGGGGAAACATGTCTTCCTAGAAAATATTTTCCTAGTCCACCCCAAATTTTCTATTTTTATTGTGTGAATGCCTGCAAAGAACTGCTGAGTCATAAAATTGATTTTCTTTTTCTTTCAAAATTGCATATATTAGGTCTTATCCCTAAAAGTGTGACTCTGGGAAAAAAACAGTTGTAACCCATAAGGTCCATTAGGGCAAAGATCAGATCTTATTAGAATCCTTCATTGTAGCTGTTGAATATTTGACATACAATAAATATGTGCTAGATGAATGATCAAAAGTAAAGTTTTAAATCACATGATGATAGACTAACTCCTACAAGCCTCTGTTGGTATCTGGTTATTCTTTCATTCAACACATATTTATTGTGTATCTAAGATGACGGTGGCTTGAACTGCAACGAACTTATAAAATATCCCAGAAAGGAATAGAAAAATGAAGAATTTCAATTACAGTTGACCCTTAAATAACATGGAGATTAGGGGCATTGACCCCTGTACAGTTGGAAATCCATGTATAACTTCTTTTTTTTTTTTTTTTTGAGACAGAGTCTCACTCTATCACCAAGGCTGGAGTGCAGTGGCATAATCTCGGCTCACTGCAACCTCCACATGCTGGATTCAAGCTATTCTTGTGCCTCAGCCACCCAAGTAGCTGGGATTACAGGCGTATGCCACCACGCCTGGCTAATTTTTGTAGTTTTAGTAGAGATGGGGTTTCACCATGTTGGCTAGGCTGGTCTCAAACTCCTGGGCTCAAGTGTTCTGCCCGCCTCAGCTTCCCAAAGTGCTGGGGTTACAGGCATGAGACCCTGAGCCTGGCCCCATGTATAACTTTGACTCCCCCAAAACTTAATTACTAATAGCCTACTATTGACTAGAAGACTTACCAATAATATAAACAACACATATTGTGTATGCTATGTATATTATATACTGTATTATTACAAGAAAGTAATCTAGAGAAAAGATAATGTTATTAGAAAAATCAGAAGGCAAAGAAAGTGGTATTTTCTTCATTAAGTGGAAGTGGACCATCATAAAGGCCTTCACCCTACCAGGCTGAGCTGGAGGAGGAAAAGGACGGGTTGGTCTTGTCTTCTCGGGGATGGAGGAGTTGGGAGGGAAGGCAGGAGAGGCAGGTGAACTTGGTTAACTTTATGGAAACACGTGGTAATTTCTGTCTCACTTTGTTATGCTCTTTCCTTTTCTCCAAAATTGTTTCTACACAATATCAACCCTTCTTCCATTTGCTTTAGTTCCAGTGCCTGTATCATAGAAGGGTCCATGTTATAAAAGAAGTTTCTGCCAGATTATCTCATGTCAATTTGCTTTCTGGCACTGCTTCTTCTATGTCTTCTTCCTCATTTTCTGGCACTGGTTCAGAAGCACTCATCTCCATCAAGTCATCTTCTGTTAATTCCTTTGTGTGGTGTCTATTAGTTCTCGAATTTCTCCAAGATCCCTATCTTGAAACCTTCACTCCCAACCTTTTCCACCACATCCACAATCTCTTTCATGATTTCCCTGACTGACTGCTGTAAATCTTGTAAAGTCATGCACCACATTTGGACAAAGTTTTCTCCAGCAGGAATTCATTGTTATGGGTTTGATGACTTTCATGGCTTTTTCTATAACAATGATGGCATTTTCAATGCTGTAATCCTCTCACACTTTCATGATGTTCTTGCTACTGCGGTTCCCTTCCATTGCACTGAAAATCCTTTCCATAGAGTATCCGTGTGTAATGAGCCTTAAAGATCCTTATGACTGCCTGGATCTTGAGGCTGAATTAGAGACACTGTGTTTGCAGGCAAGGAGACCACTTTGATGCCTTTAGTGTTGAACTCATGGGGTTCCGGGTGGCCAGAGCCATCGTGCAATATCAAAAAACTTCAAAAGGCAGTCTCTTACTGGCAAGGTACTTCCTAACTTCAGGGACAAAGTATCAATGTAGAAAAAGGTTTCTCATTGTCCAGGCCTTCTTGTGGCACAACCAAAAGACTAACAGTTGGTGTTTATCTTTTCCCTTCAAGTCTCGTAAGTTAGGAGCTCTGTAGATAAGGGCAGTCCGGATCATAAACCTGAGTACATTTTACAAGACAGTAGAGTTAGCTTATCCCTTCCTGCATCAAATCCTGGTGCTCATTTCTCTTCCTTACTAATAAAAGTCCTTTCTGACATTTTTTCCCCCCAGAATAGAGCACTTATATCTGCATTACAAACCTATTCAGGTAGATCTCATTTCTCCTAAATAATTTTCTTCCTTTTTTTTTTTTTTTTTTTTTTTTAAGACAGAGTCTCACTCTGTCACCCAAGCTTGAATGCATTGGTGCGATCTTGGCGGCTCACTGCAACCTCCACCTCCTGGGTTCAAGTGATTCTCATGCCTCAGCCTCCCGAGTAGCTGGGATTACAGGCACATGACACCATGCCCAGCTAATTTTTGTATTTTTAGTAGGGACAGGGTTTCTCCATGTTGGCCAGGCTGGTCTTGAACTCCTGACCTCAGGGGATCTGCCCACCTGAGCCTCCCAAAGTGCTGGAATTACAAGTGTGAGCCACCACACCCAGCCTCTCCTAAATAATTTTTGTAATGGCATCTTGGAACTTCTCTACTGCCTCTTGGTCAACAGAAGCTGCTTCTCTTGTTATCTTGACATTTTTAAAGCCAAATCTCTTTCTAAAATTATCAAACCATCCTTTGCTGGTGTTAAATTCTCCAGCTTTACATCCTTTACTTTCCTTTTTTTTTTAAGTTGTCATAAAATGACTTCTTTTTTCTTCTCAAATTATATTAGAGTCTACAGGTATGCTTTTCTTTAGAAATCCTGTACCTACATAAGACTTGCATTTTCCATGACAGATAAAAAGGCATTGGGCAAAAGTATAACGTTTCTGTGCGTGTTGGCATGGCTGCAGTGATGGCTTCACAAATTTTCTTTTCTTTTTGTACAGTGGTCCTCATACTGGATTAGTTTATCTTGAAATGGGGCAACTACAGCTGCTGACTTCAATCTATGGAACGTATCAAGCAATGTAACTTTTTCCTGTAATGTCACGACACTGCTTCTTGGGAGCGCTTCCAGCATCACTAGTAGCACTTTGCATGGGCCTCATGGTGCTATTCAGGGTTTACAGTATCGCACTAAACATGATGAAAACTACACGAGAACCGCCAAGAGATCACTTTTTACTGTAATATGCAATTTACTGAAGAGACAAACTGTTCACACAGAGATAACTAGTGTCACATGGTATTTTAAGCAGACCCTTGAAACACCTGAACTCACCACAATAGCAATAGGAGATGGTTATGAAATTATTATAGGTAGTATAGTATGTGCTACATTTAACTTTATGCTGTTATAATTTAATACTGCATCTTTATGTTTTTTTGCATTCCTCCTGACTGAGAATGACTCCATGTACAGTCTGTAAGTGATCGTGTTCATAGGTTTTGATAAATTTTAACTTTTTATAATAGATTTGTGTATATTTTATGGTAGTAGATGATAAAATAGACTATTAGCTACATATATTTTATTCATTTATGACATACCTCTTTCTTAATTTTTTCATACTTCTAGGCTACATGGTTCATCTGCAAGTTTTTTCAAATTGCCACAAATCTCAAAAAAATTTCTGATATATTTCTTGAAAAAAATACACATATAAGTGAACCCACACAATACAAACCCATATTATTCAAGCGTCAACTGTTCATAAATTGCTCTAGTGACGTATATGGAAATTGAAAAATTTAGAGAGGCAGGAACTCCTAATTCAGCCAAAGAGAAGTAAAGAAGGCCTCACAGAGGAAATGTTAAGACTTGAAGGATAATTTCCAGTAGAGCAGAAGGCACAGAGGCTGAAGAGCATGTTTGAACAGCATGTTCAAACATGTTCAAACATATGTTCAAACATATAGCATGTTCAAACATATAGCATGTTCAAACCATGCTATATGTTTGAACAGTAAGTAGTATGCTATATGTTTGAACAGTATAAGTAGTATGCTATATGTATAAGTAGTATGTATAAGTAGTATAAGTAGTATGCTATATGTTTGAACAGTAAGTAGATCAGTATCACTAGAATGTAAAATGCGAGGTGGAGGGGTGGTTGGAGATGGGTAAAGTAGGTAAAGGTGGGCCACAAGAAGAAGAAAAATACCAAGACTTTTATTTGGTACACATGTCTCCTGTACTTTCCCCTAGAAGAAACACTGGAGGGCCACTGAAAACTTTTTATCAGAATTGAGTCTTAAATCATAATTGAAGTGTGAAGAAAGGGAAACCAGTAATTACAAATACATAGGTAAGAGATAAGCACATGAACAAAAGCAATCAAGCAGTAGGAATTAAAAAGAAAGGATTTAGTTCAGAGACAGTTAAGAGAAAAACTGACAGAATTTTATAACAGAATAGATATAGGGGAGAAAAATACACTAAAAACAATCCTGGGTTTCTGAAGTGAGCAATCAAGTGAATACTGGTACTAAAGATTTTTTTCAGACCAACAACAAAAAAGAAAGCAAAAGGGAATCATAATAAATGATTAATTCATGGCCGGGCACAGTGGCTCATGCCTGTAATCCCAGCACTTTGGCAGGCCGAGGTGGGTGGATCATGAGGTCAGGACTTCAAGACCAGCCTGGCCAACATAGTGAAACCCCGTCTCTACTAAAAAAAACAAAAATTAGCTGGGTGTGGTGGCAAGCGCCTGTAGTCCCAGCTACTCAGGAGGCTAAGACAGGAGAATTGCTTGAACCTGGGAGGCGGAGGTTGCTATGAGCCAAGACCATGCCATTGCACCCCAGCCTGGGCAACAGAGTGAGACTCCGTCTCTAATAATAATAATAATAATAATAATAATAATAATTCAAAGAAGACAGAAAAAGAGGTAAAGAGGAATAAATAAGAGATGGGTAAAGAAGAAGCCAAATAGCAAGATGGTGTATTTAATCTGAGTTGTATATATAATCACAATAAATGTCAGTGGTCTAGATACCCAAATTAAAAAGCAAATATGGCCAGGCATGGTGGCTCACACCTGTAATCCCAGCACTGTGGGAGGCCGAGGCAGGTGAATCACCCGAGGTTAGGAGTTTGAGACCAGCCTGACCAACATGACGAAACCCTGTCTCTACTAAAAATACAAAAATTAGCCAAGCATGGTGGCATGTGCCTGTAATTCCAGCTAACTGGGAGGCTGAGACAGGAGAATCGCTTGAACCCGGGAGGCAGAGGCTACAGTGAGCCAAGATTGTGCCGCTGCACTCTAGCCTGGGCAACAAAAGCGAAACTCTGCTTCAGAAAAAAAAAAAAAAAAAGCAAATATTGTCAGATTGGATAAAAAAGCAAAACCCAACTATATGCTTTCTATAAAAACCCACTTCAAATAAAAAGATACAAATAGGTTAAAAGTGAAAGGAGGGAAAAGATATACCATGCTAACACTAACCAAAAGAAAGTGACATTCAATCAAAATATAAAACTCATGTGTTTTTCTCTATACTGGCAATGAGGGGTTAGAAAATAAAAGTTTGGAAAATATGTATCATTTATGATAGCATAAAAAATAAAAAGGAATAATTCTAATTAAAGATGTATGAAATCTTTACTCAGAAGACTATGAAAGGTTATTGACAAAAATTAAAGATGACTCAAATAAGTGGAGTGATAGCAGTTTACAAGGATTAGATAATATCATAAAACGTTAATTCTCAAATTACCTATAATTTATAATTTAAAGTCATCTCAATCAAAATCCCAAAATGACTTTTGGAACTTCACAATTCTGAACTGTATTTGGAAATGCTAAAGGCCAAAGGATAAAGAACAATGTTGGAAGGCTTGGTCTGCCAGATATCAGGCGAACAATCAAGATAGTATAGTACTAGCACAATGAACTAAAACACAGTCCAGTAACAGCCCCAAATATATATGGACAACTTATTTATGAGAAAGGTACTATCGTAAAGGCAAAGGACTACCTTTCCAAGAAATGGCACTTGGATGTATAAATACATAGGAAAAGAACAAACTATGACTCCATATACAAAAATAAATTCCAGGTAGGTTGCAGATCTAAATGCAAAAAGTGGAACCATAGGCCAGGAGCAGTAGCTCACACCTGTAATCCCAGCACTATGGGAGGCCGAGGAGGGTGGATCACTTGAGGTCAGGAGTTCAAGACCAGCCCAGACAACATGGTGAAACCCCGTCTCCGCTAAAAATACAAAGTTAGCTGGGCATGGTGGCGTGTGCCTGTAATCCCAGCTACATGGGACGCTGAGGCAGGAAAATCGTTTGAATCCGGGAGGCGGAGGTTGCAGTGAGCTGAGATCGTGCCATTGCACTCCAGCCTGGGCAAAAAGAGCAAAACTTCATCTCAAAAAAAAAAAGAAAAGAAAAGGCAGTTGAGGGTATGGTGGCTCATGCCTGTAATCCCAGCAGTTTGGGAGGCTGAGGCAGGTGGATTGCCTAAGGTCAGGAGTTCGAGACCAGTCTGGCCAACATGGTGAAACTCCATCTCTACTAAAAATACAAAAACATTAGCTGGGCTTGGTGGCATGTGCCTGTAACGCCAGCTACTCGGGAGGCTGAGACAGAGGAATTGCCTGAACCAGGGAGGTGGAAGTTGCAGTGAGCTGCAATCACACCACTGCACTCCAGCCTGGGCAACAGAGTGAGACTCCGTCTTAAAAAAAAAAAAAAGAAACTGTAATTTCCAGAAGATTATGTAGGAGAATATCTTCATGACTGTGATTGGAAAAAAAACTTTTTAAAAGGACATAGAAAACAACTACATAATCAAGGAAAACAAACTGAAGTTCTAGCCATCAAAGCAAGCAACATGCAAACTATCAAGAGAGTTACAAGCGAAGCCACAGAGTGGGAATATATATTTATAATACATATACTGACAAAGGGCTTGCATCCAGAATATATAAAGAACTCCCTAAATAAATATGTCAGATACATACCTCAATAAAAATAATAAGAAGGATATCTGAATAGGTGGCTCACAAAAGAGGCATCAAATGGACAATAAATATATGAAACGATACGCAATCACACTAGTAGTTAGGGGAATACAAGTGAAAATCACAAGACAGCACTATAAGTTCACCAGAAAAATCGACAATACTATATGGTCGGTAAGGACATGGAGCAAACGTATCACTCGTATACTACTGGTAGAAGTGTAAACTGATAAAACCCCCTTGGAAGGTTGTCATTACCTACTAAAGTTGGACACAGACATATCCTGAGACCAAAAATTCCACCCCAACATACATATGCAGCCTAAATTTGTATAATACACACCAGTAGATGAAAGAATGTTCATAGCGACACTGCTCACAATAGCTGCAAACCGGAAACAACACAAACGTTCCCTGACAGTGGATGGATAAAGTCATATATTCATATAGCAGACCCACCAAAGAAAATGAACAAACTTCAGCCAATGTGACAACATGGATGAATCTAACAAATATAATGGTGGACAGAAGAAGCCAGATACAAAAGAATACATACTCTACAATTCCACTTATATAACATTGAAAAAAGAGAACTCAGAAAGTTTAAGGATGCATACTTGGGTATTTTTCAGAAAATTCAGGATGGTGATTAGCTTTAAAGGCACGAAGGGGCAGTAACCAGCAGGAAGCATAAAGTGGTGATAATTACATAGGTGTTCATTTACAGATAAATCATTGAGCTGTAAATTTTTGTTTTGTGTACTTTACTGAATGTTACGTTAAATTATATCATTAGAAAATATAAAGGAGGAGGGTATAGTCAATCAATGTCCACGTTATACAAAGCGGCTACAAGGTTTACAGCAATGAGAACTGATAGCTGGAAGAAGAGCAGTTGGGGTGGACTATGGGAGGCGAAACTCAACTGAAGCACACTGAAACAAGAATGGGAGGGAAAGAAGTGGAGACATAAACATAGACAACTGCTTGGAAACATTTTGGTATGAAAAGGAGAACAAAGATGAAAGGTGATAGTTGGAAGTGAATGTAGGATCAGGAGAATATATTTTGGGTTTGTTTGCTTTATGGGAGCTATTAAAGAATGTCCTCTGCTAAGAATAAACCATTGGCCGGGCGTGGTGGCTCATACCTGCAATCCCAGCAGTTTGCAAGGCTGGGGACGGTGGATCACTTGAGGCCAGGAGTTTGAGACTAGATTGGGCAGCATGGTGAAACCTCATCTCTACCAAAAATACAAAAATTAGCCAGGTGTGGTAGCGCATGAATGTAGTCTCAGCTACTCCGGTGGTGGAAGCAGGAGAATTGCTTGAACCCAGGAGACCGAGGTTGCAGTGAGCTGAGATTGCACCACTGCACTCCAGCCTGGGTGACAGAGCTAGACCCCATCTCAAAAAACTAAATTAAATAAAAAGAATAAACCATTGAGAGGGAAAAGATACAAGAGAAAGAAAAGTGCAAGGATGAAACCCTTGAAAAAAGTGAAAAACATATGTGATGTAGAGCACACAAATGCAGAAATTGACCTTTGTCACAGAGAAAATAGGTGAGTCTCCAACAATTGTAAACACAGTGCTGGGGGAGGCATAAAAGAGAAAGGAATTATAATGCAGAAAAGGGAAGAGAGGAGGCACACTAGCTATTCGGGAAAGCAGAATGTGGGAGGGCATTTCAACTACACCCTGAAGACTGGAAACATTTCAATAGGTAGAGAGTAAGAAGGGAACATTTTGGGGAGGGAGGGCTGCATAAACCAAAGCCAGTTCTTCAAAGAGAAATGAAAGTGGATTATAAATTTATGAAGTAGCGACTGGAGAGTGGTCTGCATGCCTACAGATAAGATTTGTAACAGGAGAAGAGTGAGGCTGGGCGCAGTGGCTCACGCCTGTAATCCCAGCACTTTGGGAGGTCGAGGTGGGTGGATTACAAGGTCAGGAGTTCAAGACCAGCCTGACCAACATATTGAAATCCTGTCTCTTTCCTAAAAATACAAAAGTTAGCCAGGCATGATGGTGCACGCCTGTAGTCCCAGCTACTCTGGAGGCTAAGGCAGAAGAATTGCTTGAACCCGGGAGGCGGAGGTTGTGGTGAGCTGAGATGGCACCACTGCACTCCAGCCTGGGTGACAGAGCAAGACTCCGTCTCAAAAAGAAACAAAAAACAAAAGACAGGAGAAGAGTGTGAAACCAGTCTCGAACGTTAGTTTAACAGAAATTGTGGATGACTTGAGACATTGGTTTTTATCCTACGGGTATTAAATAGCTACTGTAAATTACTCAGAGAAGGAAAAAAAGATATAATTTACTTAGTCTTTCCAATTTTCTTTTTTGAAGAAGGGTACTCTTTCCCAAGTAGAATGAAGCTTGGATTAGGGACTAAGACAGGGGAGGGCAACTGGACAGAAAGAACCTTTAGAAAACTAATAACATCTGTGGATGATAACGAGAACCTGAACTATGATTCACTGTATCTTCCCCTGGAACATTCCATTTACAGTGTTAATCTCACACTTTCATCATTGTTGATCAACTCTGACATGTCACATTTAATGCAAAGAAAACTTCAGGTTACCAAAAGAAGAATAAAGTTATGTTAAATACATCAAAGGATTGAAAAGTATTATTTGGTCTTAAAATAGAATTGTTTTTGACACTTTGGGAAATCAGGACATTCAAAAGCAGCTGTGTGTACAGGGGAATTTAGAAAGTCACAGTATGCCTAGGAAAGATACACACTCGGAAACAATGTGAGAAGACCGTAAGCTTTCACCTATGGCTGATCCCTAGGCTCAGAGCAAGCCTGGTTAAACGGGAAAAGAATGTCCCAGCACAGAGCCAATCGGAAAACGCTGGGAGAGGTGGGCTGTTCTCTCTCTCTCTCTCCCCCTTGCCTCCACCTTTGGAGGGGAGTGGGGGGTATTTGTTTTCAGCTCCGGGAATTCAAGGAAATCTCTGTCAAACATTAGCTGAACATGAGCTAATAGAATGCAGACTTCAATAATCACACATGACATGGAATAGTCTTCACAAAAATAGTTTGAAAAAGTCTCAAAACAAAAGGACTACAACAGCTTTCAATAGTAAAATAAGACAGCAAATCCTAGGAAAGGAGTTAAAGATTTCCAGAGTAATCACATGATAGTGAAATGCTCAATTTTCAACAACAAAATAACAAGGAATACAAGGAAACAGGAAAACATGCTCACTCAAAGGAATGGGATAAGCTGACAGAAATTATGCTTGAGAAACCACAGACATCAGACTTACTGGGAAAGACTTTTAAATGACTGTCTTAAACACACTCAAAAAGCCAAGAGACTAACATGGACAAACAACTAAAGAAAATCAGGAAAACACATTACAAAAAGAAACCAAACAGAAATTCTAGAGCTAAGAAGTATAATAACTGAAATAAAAAATGTACTAAAGGTGTTAAAGAGCAGAAAAAAGAATCGGTGAACTTTAAGAAATGACAATTAAAATGATCAAGTCTGAGGAGCAGAAAGAAAAAAGAATGAATAACCATTTGATCCAATAAGTCTATTTCTGGGTATACACTTAAAATAATTGAAACAAGGTCTCAAACAGATACTCGTATGCCAATGTTCACAGCAGAAATATTCATAACAGTCAAAAGACAGAAACAATCCCAATGTCAGTCAATAGACGAATGGATAAAGTTTGGTAATATACATACAATGGAATATTATTCAGTCTTGAAAAGAAATTTTGACACATGCTACAACAAAAAGAACCTTGAAAATATTATTCTAAGGGAAATAAGCCAGACACAAAAAGACAAGTATTGTTTAATTCCACTTATGTCAGGTATCTGAAATAGGCAAATTTATAAAGACAGAAAGTTGAATAGAGGTTACCAGGGGTTGGCAGGGGAGGGAATGGAGATATTGTTTAATAGGTACAGAGTTTTTGTTTGAGATGATCAAAAACTTCTGAAAATGGATAATGTTATGATTAACATTATGAATGTAGTTACTGCAGATAAACTGTACACTTAAAATGGTTATAATGGTAAATATTGTTATATATATTTTACCAGAATAAAAAAAAGTACAAAAGAGAAAAAGAAAAAGATGTATAAGAGAAAAGCACCCAAATACTCACCAGTTCTAGCTGCTCACCAGCAGATGCAGCTTTGCCGATATCTGCATTGTCATGGGAAAATGGTCTTTTGGCAGTTTCACCCACCCCAGAATCTTCACCTGTTGTAATCCAAGAATTCTGCATGTTTCCCTAAAACAAAATGTGCCAGTAATTGCAACTGAATTCAACTTTAAATAAACATGCATACTTACCAATAGAATACCAATTCTTACCTATGATGAAAAGAAAAAGCATATGCTTCTACACTACAGGATCTCCATGGTGATAAGAGTATCTTTTTGTATGCTAATAAGATGACTGGTGGCTGAAGTCCATGATTAGAAGATTAGAACTTGTAGCCCCACTCTCCCACCTCAAGGGGGGAAAGGAATGGAGATTGACTTAATCACCAACAGCCAATGATTTAACCAATCATGCCTATGTAATAAAACCTCCATAAAAATCCTATATGATGAAGTTCAGAGAATTTCTGCATTTGCGAATGCATCCACATGCCAAGAGGGTGGCGTACCCAAACTCCACAGACAGAACCTCTTCTACTTGGGACCAGCCTGGACCTTGCCCTATGTGCCTCTTCAATTGGCTGTTCACTTATATCCTTTATATAATAATAAACCAGTAACAGCAAGCAGAGTGTTTCCCTGAATTTTGCAAGCCATTATAGCAAATTATCACAAATTATTGTAAGAACCCCCAATTTACAAACAAATCAGACAGAATTGTGGATAACCAAGAGACCTACTATTTGCAGTTGGTATCTAAAGTAGCAGGTAGTCATGTGGGACTGAGCCCTTTACCTGTGGGTCTGATACTAACTGTGTAGTGAGTGTCAGAATTGAATTGAATCACTGGACACCTAGTTGGTATCTACAAAGAAATGGAGAATGGCCAGATGTAGGAGACAACAGTCCCAAACATTTGGTGTCAGAAGCATTATGAGAAAAAGAAACAGTTTTTTCCCTTTAATGTCGTGTATTATTATGATCTTCTGCCTTTCCAGATAAATATTTATCTTTAGTAAAAAGAAACAGTGCATGTGCGGTGATAAACAGAGTTGACATGAAGCCTGCATGCCAGGGATTCAGAAAGGAAGAAGAGTAGGCACTCTGACAAACCACAGAAATGTGTCCTCTCCCAAGGAAGCAGCCGCTACTCAATTCCAGTCAATCACTGCCACGTGGGAGTGAAAATTCGTATTACCAGATATCTGGTCCTTCATATGAAACATCATTAAATACTGGCTCAAAATTTATCAAACAAACCAAACATGCCTGAGTTGAATTTAGTGTACCCACTGTTAGTTGCAACCTCTGTCACCCTCTCAACATTCAATGTAGTAAGCAGCCCAACGATCTGGGGAATTTATGTGCACAAGAAGGATTAAAATACTTACATTAATTTAATCCAACAAATAATTATTGAACACTTGCTAAGGGCCAAAGGATATGGTAGTAGTCACAAGAGAGGACAGGTCCCCAAACACTGAACTATACTGCAGTGTCACATCATGCTAGAGTGTGGTAAACTACATTCCCCTAAAGTAGTACTCTGAATTCTATTTCATATTCTTCTGGCAGTTCAGTTTAGTGCAAACATTTGTGTAACACCTATGGTGTTCAGACACTGTGCTAAGAGTTTGGAGGACAAAAATGAGCAACATCAATCTTAGCTCCAAGGAGTTTACAGTCGAATAAGGGAGACACACAGCTAGGCAGGTCCTTTCGATATAATAATGTGAGTGCTAGGCTAAAGGTGTGCACAGGGGCCTCTGCCAAAACACAGGAGGGATACTAAGGGCACCCAGAAATCCAAGGAAGGTTTTCTAGAAAAAAATTGACACTGGTGTGATACCTTGAAGGATGAGTAAGGGTAAGCTAGATGGAAAGGGCATTCTAAGAAGAGAGAACCTCATGACAAATGTCACAGGGGTATAGAATAGCATGGTGCCTGCAGGGGGGCTTAGACAATTCAACATTACTAGAGGTCAAAATATAAGGTGATGAATGTCAAAAGATGAAGAATCAAGTAAGGGACTTGAGAGTATACCACACCATGGAATGAGTCTGCACTAGATTCTCCAGGTAGGGCCAAATCCCCTAAGATATTATTGCATTTAAAGTTGTTTTTGAGATCAATGAAGGAGGGTGGTACTAATGTTCTACAGAGAAACTGGAGGAAGCATGGAGACCACAGATTGCTGACTCACGATATAAAATATTATCATTCTTTGGAAAGAAGTGCTAGTCTAATGGATATTTTGTTCTTTCACAGATAGCTTTAAAAAACTTGAATGCTACTTAAGATTTTTTAAAAAACTTAAGTACGTTAAATCCCTGAAGATCATTCAAGACCTTTGATTTCTTAACTGGGTGGGGTGGGGGGTGGTGGTAAGAGAGGGGATGAAAACAAACATGAAAAAAAATTGGCCCAGAAATTTTCTCCTTAAAAAAAAAATCCTAGATCTTTAAAGGAGGACACATGACAAAATGTCAAATAAATAACATGTTTTTGTATTATTGTGATTTTGTGAACTCTAGAGAAAAGCTTTCCATGAGGAAATATTTTATGAGAAGGAAAAGTGATGAAAAATCAGGACAGCAATGAAATATACTTTGATTGGCTTGCTTCTTTAACTTCTAGGTCAAAAACTAGACCAAAAGTTGAAAGTCTTGCAGGCTACCATCCCGGTCCAGGGCTACAAGCAGGAGACAATAAAAAGGAGGTTCTTCTCTTTTCTGCCAGGGAAAACTTATATCCTCTGCAAACAAAGATGGTTTGGTTCACTGTCGACGAGCTCTTCCTAATTTACACAGAAAAGCCGTATAATTTAAGGCTCTATTGGGTGTATTTAGAGATTTAGACAGTCCTGGGTTTGAGTCCCTGCTTTGCCATTATCTAGCTCTGTGACATTAGGCCAATTACTTAGGTTACTTAACAGTTGTGTACCTTAATTTACTCCTCTGAAAACAGAGATAATAACACCCGCCTTGTGTGGCTATTGCAAATCTGAAGTAATATAATGTAAATAAAGTGTTTGATGTAGTGCCTGGCACATTATAACCACGTAGTCAACAATAAACGTTAGTTATCACTGTATGTGATGGTTAATACTGACTGTCAACTTAATTGGATTGAAGGATGCAAAGGATAGACCCTGGGTGTGTCTGTGAGGGTGCTGCCAAAGGAGATTAACATTTGAGTCAGTGGGCTGGGGAAGGCAGACCCACCCTTACTCTGGGTGAGCACCATCTAATCAGCTGCCAGCAAATATAAAGCAGGCAGAAAAACGGGAAAAGGCTGGACTGGCTTAGCCTCCCAGCCTACATCTTTCTCCCGTGCTGGATGCTTCCTGTCCTTGTACATCAGACTCCAGGTTCTTCAGCTTTGAGACTCGGACTGGCTTCCCTTGCTCCTCAGCTTGCCGACGGCCTATTGTGGGACTTTGTGATTGTGTGAGTTAATACTACTTAGTAAACTCCCCTTTATACCTATCTATCCTATTAGTTCTGTCCTTTGAGAGAACCCTGACTAATACACCATATAAATGTTTCAATTATCTTTTTTAAAAGGCATTATGAAACACTGAAAATCTATGCTGAAATCAGCAAATTTCAATACAGCAAGGGAAGATTTAGCATCAATATTTTAATTGACTCATTACAAAAACTCCATCTCCCCAAAAGAAGGTATTTCTTGACTTTTTTATATTTAAGATATCCTAAACACTTTTATTCATGTTATAACTTCTGTCACAGCACAATGCACGTGTTGCTGAAATGTCTTTTTTTTGTTGTTCGTCTTGTTTTTATTGAGGCAAGGTCTCACTCACTGTTGCCCAGGCTGGAGTGCAGTGGCGTGATCAGGGCTCACTGCAGCCTTGACCTCCTGGGATCCTTTGACCTCAGTCTCCAAAGTAGCTGGGACCACAGGTGTGCACCAGCATGCTCGGCTAATTTTTTTATTTTTTATTTTTAGAGAGATGGAGTCTCACTATGTTGCCCAGGCTGGTCTGGAACTCCTGGGCTCAAGTGATCCATCCACTCACATGATCATCCTTCCAAACTGCTGAAATTACATGCATAAGATGCTGTATCTGGCCTTGAAATGTTTCAATTCACTTACACAGGTCAAATGTGGGGGTGACAATTCAACAACAACAAATAACAGGAGACTAACATTAAAATAGATATCAAGGTCATCTGGCATATCTGCAGTAATCATTTCAATATCTGCATTACATTTAGCTCACACGAATGTTTAAAAAAACAACAAAACCTCTCTAAAACCTTATCGAAGCTTCCTACGATTCTGACGGTAGCTTTGTTTAGCACATTTTCTTTGCTCATGCTGCATGGCATGTGTGCTCTTACCATCATTTCCTTCCCCTTTTGCATTACTCATTTCTCTTGCCCTCTGATTCACTCGGCTGTCTAATTTCCTTTCTCACTTCACTTCCCTTTCTTCCACTTCTTGGCCGTTATATAAATACTGAAGACTATGAATAATTGAATCACTGCTTGCTAAGTGACTACATATTTGGAAGAAAAGCAAATGAATATTTTTAAAATAAGCTATTTCTAAGTATTTTATATATGGTGATATCTTCTCCAAATTGACATTAAAATAATAAGCAACTAAGATGGAATTTTTACCATTAATAATTATATAAATCTTCAGGAAACAGTTATATAGTGAGGAGAAAAGAACTGATCACAAACTTAAATGCAATTGCAGAGAATTAAACTGAAATACTAATTAGCCCACTTCGTTTATCAGAGTTAATACACTCCTATACTTCTCAATAGCAGACTCTAACATATACAACTCCAGGATTAAAAACAAGCTATCAATTCAGGTTAAAAAAAAAAAAAAGACTTCAAAAAGGAAAATTAGAGGATATCTCAATAAAACATCAAGACTTTCATGTTTTCTTAACAGCTGATTTACTAATGACGACAAAGTCAAAACCACCAAAGTAAACTGCAAAGTGAAGCTGGAATAGGCAAGCATGAAAACTTCCGCATGGAAAGTTGCATTTGTCTCAAAAAGCAGAAGAAGCTGTGACTATATCTTACAGAAAAACAGTTTTAAAAAGTTTAAGACAAAAGTACTCTGATAAGTCATAAGAAAGTGGTTTAAGCACTATTTAAAAGTCACCACAAAAATTCTCTGTCACAGAATTATAGGGATAATCTGACCCAACGTTCTTCAAACTCTGGGCCACTGACACTAGAATCACTTAGGCAACTTGATAAAAGTTTAGATTCCCAGGAGCCAACCAGACCAAGTGAATCAGACTCACAGGGCCTGGAGTCCAGGAATTTGCATTAAAAACTCCTGGTATACGATAATCTTCTCAAAATAACAATAAAGAAATAAAGGACATATGGGATTAAGCTATGTAAAGCCTTCTAAAATTACTTGCTAAGCACCACCCTTCTTAGGGACAATGGGAAGACTAACATTTTGATTCTTGGACCCCAAGGCCAATGTTCTTTCTGCTATATCATGCTGCTAATTAGACTTATCAGATTTCAGATATCAAGGAAAATTTAGAGAAATCCAGCAGAAATCTAAGCTAAGGTTCTGAATGGTTTCTAGATTTAGCAAAGTCCTTCCTGTATAACACATTTCCTGCTTTCAGACTTGCTCTTTCCATATGGTAAGGCAGAAATGGTACACTCAGGAAACCGTAGCAAATATTACGAGATCATTTCATTTGAGAATTCATTCTACCACAGTGAAATCTGGTATTTGAGGTCTCAAACAAATACCAACATAGTACTTTGGCCACACTTCAAGGAGAAAAACTAAGCAGCTAAGAAAGCGGGACAGAGGGCAGAAGGGAATATTCACACTAAAATAAAATGTATGATTTAAAAGAATGCTCACAGATGCATCCAGAAGTGTTTGTTCCCTTAGTGTCTCCTCCTGTCTTTGAGATTTCAGCTCTTGCTGGAGGCTTTCCTTTTCAAGCACAACTGCTTGTATTTTATTTTTCAATCCAGAGAGTTCCTCCTATAATAAGCAACACCAAATACATTAAGCATTATTAAGCAGTGTTTTTATTTGTTGATTACAGGACCCAGCATGATATAAAGTATGGAAGACTTATGTTCTCCTTTTCCTGAAATATAATTGTATTTACACAAACAAGACAACCTAAACGTTAGCTAGATACCAAAGAGAAGGCTAAGGTAATGAGCCTGCTGGTGGCATATCACAAAAGTGTGTCATTTCTGACAATTTCCTTTTCTCCAAGGAATCGAGGCTCAAAGAAAAGCCTTAATTAAAAGAGTTATCCAAGAGATTTTAAAGAAGTAGACTCTGAAAAATGAGTTAAGACATATTATTACTAATGATCAAATACCATCAACCTGTTAAAAACTGATGGAAGATTAAATAGAGGGAGGCTCTGAGTCAGAAAGGCATAGACAGGTGTGATGATTACCTATGAAATGGTAGCCAGATAGGAGAGAATTATGGTAAAACATTTCATGGAGAATTCTGAAAGAGTATTTCCTTGGCCTCTGTAATCCCAGCACTTTGGGAGGCCGAGACGGGCGGATCACGAGGTCAGGAGATCGAGACCATCCTGGCTAACACGGTGAAACCCCGTGTTACTAAAAATACAAAAAATTAGCCGGGAGAGGTGGCGGGCGCCTGTGGTCCCAGCTACTCGGGAGGCTGAGGCAGGAGAATGGCGTGAACCCGGGAGGCGGAGCTTGCAGTGAGCTGAGATCCGGCCACTCACTCCAGCCTGGGCGACAGAGCAAGACTCCATCTCAAAAAAAAAAAAAAAAAAAAAAATTAACAAATCAATAACAATTAAAATTACAGGATGTAACATAAGAAATTACAGGCCAACAATAATTAGAATAGCTATTGAGTGGACCTCAGTCGCTGGAAAAACAATTCAATAACATCAATATATCAATCATATAATACTTAACGTAATATTCATTACTAGTGTAATCACAAGCTATCGTACAACATGTGAAAATTCCTCTCAATTATTATTATTTTTAAACCCAAAGCTATAATAAAAAGCTGAAATTAAAAAAATATTGTGGACTTTCAATTTTCAGTCTGGAATGTAAGGAGCTTGGAACAGCTCACTCCCATCTTCACAACAGCAAAAACGTTGAACAAACTGGAAATCAACAACTCTTCTTAGATTCATCAGGTAATTGAAGCCACAGGGAAAACTGCTGCCCCAAAATTGAAGAGATGGGTGGTTGCTGAGACACAGAATTTACAGGAGGAAATCAGAAACCTCTGGAGAAGGTAGAAAATCTAAACCGTAATTGATGACTTGCTGGAAGCTCAGTGTCAACAAGTTTGAGAGTTAAAAATTCCGGGCTGGGCGCAGTGGCTTATGGCTGTAATCCCAGCACTTTGGGAGGCCAAGGTGGGCAGATTACGAGGTCAGGGGTTCAAGACCAGCCTGGCCAATATGGTGAAACCCCATCTCTACTAAAAATACAAAAATTAGCCAGGTGTGATAGCACACGCCTGTAGTCCCAGCCACTCGGGAGGCTGAGGTAGGAGAATCGCTTGACCCTGGGAGGCCGAGGTTTCAGTGAGCCGAGATCACGCCACTGCACGCCAGCCTGGGTGACAGAGCGAGACTCTGTCTCAAAATAAATAAATAAATAAATTCCAGGAAGACCCAGTCATAGGAGGACTGCCCTGCTTCCCCAATTTTATCTCCAGGACACTACCAGGTTTTCACAGTAAAAACTAGAGAAAAATCCCCTTATGCAACCTAAAGGAAGAAGAAAAGCAGCCAGTTTGAAATACGCTCGGCACGTTGTGTTCCTTGTAACAGGCCTGACTCGAGGGAAACGGCTTTACCAGAGCCGAACTGACTGGAGGGCTGCTGTCACCTAACCGGCCTAAACAAAGAGGACTCCAGCTCCAGCCCCCTCTTGCATTCAGTGTGGGAGAAGGGGCCTCCGGCTTCCTCTAGCTGTCCTGTCTACCTTAAAGGGCAGGGGAGACTGAGAAGCACTTGTGAATGTCACAGCCCAAGGCAAAGGCTTATTAAAAGACTCAGATCTAGTCATAGGCCTATTGAACATTTCCCTCTACTCCCACATCTAACGACCACATCACTAGGGCTCCTGTATACTAACAGAGAAATTCAACAGAAAGAACTGCATATCTCAGACTATATTTAGGAAGAATTCACTAGGGTAATGAAGAGACAACAGAAGAGACAAGACTAGGACACAGAAGGAAATTTTAGCCTCTGACATGTACAGTGACAGCAAACACAGCCTAGCTTCTAGCCAGATAAACATAAAAGCTCATGCTAAAGGCCTACTTATCTCAGTTCCTTTGACCAAATACATCATGTCCAGCATTCATCAAACAATTACAAGACATGCTAAAAGAGTGAAACACAGTTTGAAAGGATTTAACAAGCATCAGAAACAGTCTCAGGTAAGGCAGAGATGTTAAAATTATCAGACCAGGAATTTAAAATAATTATAATTAAGGCCGGGCATGGTGGCTCACGCCTGTAATCCCAAGCACTTTAGGAGGCCAAGGTGGGAGGATCACCTGACCAAGGTGTTCGAGACCAGCCTGACCATCATAGTGAAACCCCACCTCTACTAACAATGCAAAAAAAATTAGCCAGGGGTGGTGGTGCATGCATGTAATCCCAGCTACTTGGGAGGCTGAGGCAGGAGAATCGCTTGAACCCAGGAGGCAGAGGTTGCAGTGAGCCGAGATCACGCCACTGCACTTGAGCCTGGGTGACAGAGTACAATTCTGTCTCTAAATAAATAAATAAATAAAATAATTATGGTTACTATGCTAAGGTCTCTAATAGAGAAAATAGACTATATGCAAGAACAGCAGAGTAATATAAGTGGAGAGATGGAAACTCTATGAAAAAGATGAAAAGAAAATGCTCAAAATAAAAAAACTATTAATAGACATGAAGAATGCCTTTGAAAGGCTCATTAATAGATTGGACGTAGCTGAGGAATGCATTAGTAAACTTTAAGAATTGTGAATAAGAATTTCCAAAAAAGAAATGCAATAAGGAAAAAAACTAAAGACAGAAAAATTATACAAGAACTACAGTACAATTACAAATGTTGTAATAAATACATACATACAACAGGAACACAAAAAAGGAAAGAAAGGAAAAGAAGAAATATTTCAGACAATAATGACTGAAAAATTTCCTGAATTAATGACAGGCACCAAACCACAGATCTAGGAAGCTCACAGAACACCAAGCAAGATAAATACCCCCACAAAATACACTGAAGAATATCATATTCATACTGCAGAAAATCAAAGACAAAGAGAAAAATCTTAAAACAAGCCAAAGTAAACAAACAAACAAAACCCAAAAATCAGTCCAGGCGCAGTGGTTCATGCCTGTAATCCCAGCACTTTGGGAGGCCGAGGCAGGTGGATCACGAGGTCAGGAGTTCGAGACCAGCCTGGCTAACATGGTGAAACCCTGTCTCTACTAAAAATACAAAAATTAGCCAGGCATGGTGGTGGGCACCTGTAATCCCAGCTATTCAGGAGGCTGAGGCATGAGAATTGCTTGAACTCAGGAGGCCGAGATTGCAGTGAGCCAAGACCTCACCACTACACTCCAGCCTGTGTGACAGAGCGAGACTCAGTCTCAAATAAATAATAATAATAATAAAACAAAAATCAAACAAACAAAAAAACAAAAAACCTTACCTATAAAGAAGGAAGGATAAGAATTACCTGGGAATACTTTTCAGAAGCCATGCAAACAGGAAGAGAATAAAATGAATCTAATATTTAAAGTGTTAAAAAAAAAAAAACCCCACCAACCTAGAATTCTGGATTCAGCAAGATTAACCTTCAAAAGAGAAAGAAAAATATTTTCTTAGAACAACAAGAATTGATGGAATTTATTGCTAGCATATATGTATCGCAAGAAATGTTTAAAAAGTTCTTCAGAAAGGAGAAAAGATGATAAGGTGAGAAACTGCCATCTACATAAAGAAAAAAAGAGTATTAAGGAAGAAGTAAGTGGATAGAAAATATTTTCTTATTAATTTATTTGACAGATGACACTTTGTGTTCACCATGATAATTGCAATAGTGTTTGTAGTAATTGTAGTTTATGGATAACTGAAATTAATGACAGAAATGTTATAAAGGATGAGAGCGGGCTTGGGAATTCTGTCATAAGGAATTTGTACTATTCAAGAAGTGGCACAGGGTTACTTGAAAGTAAAGTTAATTATAAATATTTACTGCAAACTCTAAGGCAACCAATAAAGAAAAAAAAAGACGAAGAAGTACAGTTGATCAACTGATATGTTAAGACAGGAAAAAAATGCAATCATACAAAAATTAGCTGGTTGTGGTGGCTCACGCCTGTAGTCTTAGCTACTAGGAAGGCTGAGGCACAAGAACTGATTGAACCCAGGAGGCAGAGGTTGCAGTGGGCCAAGATGGTGTCACTGCACTCCAGTCTGGGCGACTGAGAGAGACTCTGTCTCCAAAAATAAAAAATGAAATGCAATCATATAAAATGCTTAATCAAAGTTACAGAAGGGACAGCTGCAGTGGCTCACACCTGGTAAGTGCAGCACTTTGGAAGGCTGAGGTGGGAAGACCACTTGAGGTCAGGAGTTTGACACCAGCCTGGGCAACATAGTGAGACTCCATCTCTGCAAAAAACATAAAAATTAGCCAGGCATAGTGGCGCAAGTCTGTAGTCCTAGCTACTCGGCAGGGAGGAGGTGGGAGGACTGCTTGAGCCCAAGAGTTCTAGGCTATAGTGAGCTTTGATTACGTCACTGCCTAGGTAACAGGGCAAGGCTCTATCTCTTTAAAAAAAAAAAAGCCAGAGAAGACAGAAAAAGAGTGAAAATTTTTTAAAGAAACAAAAAATAAAGACAATGAAAATAATAGTAACAAATATGTTATACATTGATCCAATCATAACAATAATCTCTTTAAATATAATGGTCTGAATATACCAAGTAAAAGATAGAGACTATCAGAGTGGTTAAAAAAAGAAGAACAACAAACTATATGTTGTCTACAAGAAGCCTGTAATAGCCAGGCAAGGTGGCTCACATCTGTAATCCCATTACTTGGGAGGCTGAGGTTGGAGGATCCCTTGAGCCCAGGAGTTCAAGACCAGCCTGAGCAATATAGTGAGACCCCCATCTCTAACCAAAAA
>NW_012117377.1:5172118-5195935 GCF_000951035.1 Colobus angolensis palliatus | reverse complement strand
CTGATATGTTAAGACAGGAAAAAAATGCAATCATACAAAAATTAGCTGGTTGTGGTGGCTCACGCCTGTAGTCTTAGCTACTAGGAAGGCTGAGGTTGGAGGATCCCTTGAGCCCAGGAGTTCAAGACCAGCCTGAGCAATATAGTGAGACCCCCATCTCTAACCAAAAAAAAAAAAAAATCCTCAAAACAAAAAAAGAAGCCAACTATAAATACAAAGACACAGATAGATTAAAAATAAATGAATGAAAAAACATATCATGTTAACACTAATCAACAGAAAGTTGGAGTAGCAGTATCAATTTTAGACAAAGCAGATTTCAGACCAGTGAAAATGATCAGGGATACAGGGGATACAGCGGTATATTACATAATGATAAAGAGGTCAATTCACCAAGAAGACGTAACAAGTCTTAATGCACATGTGCTTAATAAAAGGGTATCAAAATGTATGAGGCAAAGGAAAACAGATGAACCCACTCTTACGTTTGGAAATTTCAACATCCCCTGTCAGAAATGATAAAAATCACAAAGGACACAATTGAAAGGAACACCAGCATCAATCAACTGCATCTAACTGACATTTATAGACCTCTTCATTCAAGAACAGCAGTACACACGTTTTCTTCAGGCTCACACAGAACATTCACCCAGGCAGACTACAATGTACAAACCTTCACAAATTTAAAGGAATAGGAAAGTATGCAGTCAGACAACAATGGAATTAAACCAGAAATCAGTAACAGAACGACAGCTGAGAAACTTCCCAAATACCTGACGATGACACAACACTCTTCTAAATGACACACACGAATCCAAGACGTATCAAAATCCATTTAGAAAAATACAACTGATAAAAAGCTATATACTTATTAAAAGGATGCAGCAAAAGGAGTGAAAAAAATTAGAAAAGAAGAAAGACTTCAAATATATAATCTAAGCTTCTACTTTAGAAGTTGGAAAACCAACAGCAAATTAATTCCAGAGGAAGCAGAAAAGAACATATAGTAAAAATCAGAGTGAAAAAATCAATGAAATTAAAAATAGAAAATCACTAGAGAAAAACAACAAAATCAAAAGTTGGGTCTTTGAAAAGATGAATAACATTGATAAGACTCTATATAAGTAAACTAAGGAAAAAAAAGAGAAAATACCAATTAGATTCTATCATATACTAAGATCAGAAGTGAAAACGGGGCTATCACTACTGATCCCATGAACATTAAAAGGATAATAAAGAAATGTTTAAAAAACAGGATAACAAAGAAATACTATGAACAACTCCATGATCATGAATTTAGTCACCTAGATGAAACGCACCAATTCTTTATAAGACACAATCCATGAAAACTCACAGAGGGAAGACTAGATAATCTGAATAAACCTATATTTATCAAGAAAATTAAATCAACAATTAGCAACCTCTCAAAACAGAAAGCACCAGGTCCAGATAAGTTCACTAGCTAATTGTACCAAATATTTAAGAAAGAAATTATACCAATTATCCATAACATATTTCATAAAATTCAAGAGGAAGTATTTGCTAATTTATTTTATGAGGCCAGCATTAACCTAATACCCGAACCAAGTGAAAACAAGTGGAAAATTACAGATCAATATCTCTAATGAACGTAGATGAAAAAATCCTTAACAAAATACTGGCAAATCAAATCCAACAATGTAAAAAAGAATTATACACCAGGATAAAGTAAGATTTATTCTAATTACACAACATTGGTTCGACATTTGAGGATCAGTTAATGTCACATCAACAATGTAGAGAAGAAAAATCATAATTTTAACCGTAGATGCAGGAAAAGCATTTGACAAAATGCGGCAGCCATCTATGATAAACAGACGGTCTCTGACTTGCGATGGTTTGACTTATGATTTTTTTTACTTTATTATGCTGCAAAAGCAATATGCATTCAGTAGAAACCATAATTCAAGTTTCAAATTTTGGTATTTTCCCAAGCTAGCAATATGCAGTATAATATTCTCTCATGATGCTGGGCAGCAGCAGTGGCAGTGAGCTGTAGCTCCCAGTTAGCCGTGCAATCACAGGCGTAAACAACCAATATTCTATAGTATATTAAATGCATTTTCAGCTTACAACGAGTTTATCAGGACACAATCCCATTGTAAGTCGAGAGGCATCTATACTCTCAGTAACTAGGAATAGAGGGAAACACTCTCAACTTGATAAAGAACATCTACAAATAACCTATAGCTAACATACTTCATGGTAAGAAAGTAGTTTCCCACTAAGATCAAGAACAAGGCAAAGATGGCCCCTCTCACAACCATTCAACATCATTCCAAAAGCCTTAGCTAATGCAATAAGACAATTAAAAAAATAAAATCTGGCTGGGCACATTTGCTAAAGCCTATAATCTCAACACCCTGGGAAGCCCACGCAGGAGGACTGTTTGAGCCCAGGAGTTCAAGACCAGCCTGGGCAACATGATGAGACCTCAACTCTACAAAAAGTAATAATAATAAAACAATAGCCAAGCATGGTGGTGTGCATGTGTGGTCCCAGCCACCAGGGAGGCTGGGGTAGGAGGATCACTTGAGCCCAAGATGTCAAGGCTACAGTGAGCCATGATCATGCCACTGCCCTCCAGCCTGTACAACAGAGCAAGACCCTATCTCAAAAAAATTAATTAATAAAAATAAATGAAAAATGTAAAAAACACAAAATCTAAACATATTGGAAAGGAGAAAATAACATTGTCTTTGTTTGCAGATAATATGCTTGTTGATGAGGAAAATCCCAAAGAATCAACAAAAAATGCTGTAACTAGTAAGTGACTTATACCAAGGTTGCAGAATACAAGGTCAATATACAAAGTCAATTGTTTTCTTCTATATTAGCAATAAATCATTGGAATTTGAAATTAAATACATAATACCATTTACACTAAAAAATAAAATAGGTGGCTGGGCACAGTTGCTCTTGCCTGTAATCCCAGCACTTTGGGAGGCCGAGGCGGGTGGATCATGAGGTCAGGAGTTCGAGACCAACCTGGCCAACATAGTGAAACCCCATCTCTACTAAAAATACAAAAATTCGCCAGGTGTGGTGGCACATGCCTGTAGTCCCAGCTACTTGGGAGGCTGAGGCAGAAGAATTGTTTGAACCCGGGAGGCAGAGGTTGTAGTGAGCCAAGACTGCACCATTGCACTCCAGCCTGGGTGACAGAGCGAGACTGTGTCTCAAAAATAAAATAGGTATAAATCTCACAAACTTTGTAGAAGATCTATTTGAGGAAAACCACAACACTGATTAAAGTAATCAAAGAAGATCTAAGTAAATAGAGACATTCCATGTTCATGGATAGGAATATTCAATAGTATCAAAATGCCAGTTATTCCCAACTTGATCAATAGATCCAACACAATTCCAATCCAAATCCTATTTTGTGGATATCAACAAACTGATTCTAAAGTTTACCGGGAGACACAAAAGTCCGGCAATACTCATCACAATATTGAAGGAGAACAAAATTGGAGTCCTGATATTACCCAACTTCAAGACTTAATATAAAGCTACAGTAATCAAGATACAGTGATACTGGCAAAAGAATTGACAAGTAAATCAATGGAACAGGATAGCCCATAAATAGACCCCAAAATATGGACAACTGTCCTTCAAACATGATCTAAATGTAAAATAAACAATTATAAAATACCTAGAAGAAGAAAGGAGAAAATATAGTGAACTTGGATTTGGTAACAAAATTTTAAATGCAAAATTAAAAGTACAATCTATGAAAGAAAAATTTGGTAAGTTAAACTTCATTAAAATTAAAAATTTCTGCTCATTGAAAGACACTGTTAGGAGAAGTAAACATCAAGTCAAAGACTGGGAAAAAATACTTGAAAAAGACATATCTGATAAAGGATTGGCATCCAAAATACAGTAAGAATTGTTAAAACTCAACAATAAGAAAACGAACAACCTGATTTTAAAAACGGGTGAACGACCTGAACAGACACCTCACTCAAAGATGTGATATAGGTGGAATACAGGCACATGAAAAGACACTCAGCGTCATTTGTGATCAGGAAATTGAAACTAAAACAGCAATGAGGTTCCACTACACATCTATTAGAACAGTTAAACTGTAAAACACTGACAACACCAAATGCTAATGAGGATATGGAGAACAATGAGAACTCTTGGACACAGGAAGGGGAACATCACACACTGGGGCCTGCTGTGGGGTGGGGGGAGGGGGGAGGGATAGCATTAGGAGATATACCTAATGTAAATTATGAGTTAATGGGTGCAGCACACCAACATGGCACATGTGTACATATGGAACAAACCTGCACGTTGTGCACATGTACCCTAGAGCATAAAGTATAATTTTAAAAATTGAAAAAAAAAAAGACCAGTTCAAGATCTCTCACTCCCATAAAAACATTCCCAAAGACATTAGCTTTTCCTAACTTTCTTCTCTTATTATAATTATAGCTTATACCAAGAAGTAAAGGCTTATACTATATTCTCTAATGTGCTGCTTATGGTGTTAATAGGGAATAGTTCTGTCTTCTCAAGTAGATGGTAAATACATTCTGCTTTATATCTTTCAAGTTTTATCCACAACATCTTAGGGATTAATAGAGCCTTGTTAATGAAATAGTTTCTAGGATATTATTTCAGCTTTACTGGTAATCCAAGACTACCTGTATATTAATGACTGTGTCCTCCAAGAGCAAACAGGAAATTACATGTTAAGATCAGAAACTCCCTGGTAAAATCAGGACAGTGAAACATCTAAAGCCTCCTTAAGTTACATACTGGCCTTGCATCATCTTAAAATGTCAACAATATAATACATAATATCATATACTATATATAAAAACATGATACAAGAGATATCAGTAATTCCTATAAAAATATCATACAATCTAATACACTGAAACTAGAAAGAGGGAGGAAGAGAAAGAAACAGAAAGAAAAGAAGTAAAATACGACATACTTTGGGGAGATGAAAAGGCTCTATTAGCATTAATGACATTAGTAAACTGCACACAGTTGAGCATATAACCCTCTAGTGTCACAAGCTATATATGATGTGCTTGATTTCTTGATCACTACTGTCAGTACCCTATGAACCATTCTCATTCAAAGTCAAAGTAAGAGCCTTAATACTGACAGTGGAGAAGAACTGGTCTTGCCAGTTTAGAATCCTTGATTGTTGTACCCCTGCCCCAATAGGTTGACAAGTGTGGGAGAATGATTGCTATTTGTATTCCAAAGCATTTGCCATTTGCTGGGTTACAGCAAGTGGGGTGAGAAGGAAAACTTCTGAAATATGAGAGCATATTATGAAATCATTAGACACAGTAATGAACTACTGGGAAATCAAGCAATCAGAAATGGTACGGTCAAGAGCATCATTCGCAAGTCTGACAAGTTCTTGTAACACATCAGTCTCTCAATCATGTAAGAATAGCAATTGTCAATGCATTGCTACAAACATGAAGGTTTATAGCAGCAAATTTGTATACAATGTATAGTTAATATAAGCTTTAATTTATTTAGTTTTAAATTCTTAATGAGAAACTTACCTTGCAGAACTTAACTTCTGCCTCTAAATGATGAATATATTGAGACTGGTCATTAATAATAGGAACGAGGTTGTGCATAGTAGGCATATTGGTTTCCTCATGTTCTAATGACCTCTATGACAAAAATAAATAAATACATAAATAATTTTTAAAAAGCCAAATTAAGCATGTTTGGATTTAGCAAAGAATCAGTTGTTACCTTCTCCATACTCAGTCGTGCACTGATGTGATATAAACATATAATTGATCACAATGTAGCTTACAGTCTTGATATAGTTTGGATGCTCATCCCCCACAAACCTCATGTTGAAATGCAGCCCCCAGCATCGGAGGTGGGGCCTGGTGGGAGGTGTTTAGGTCATGATGAACGGATGAATACCTCAGTGCTGGTGCTATCGTCATGATAATGAGTTCTTGCTCTGAGTTTTGGTGAGATCTGGTTGTTTAAAAGAATGTGACACCTCTCCTCACTTCTTGCTCTGGCTCTCACCACATGAAATGCCTGTTCCCCTTTCACCTTCCACCATGACTGAAAGTTTCCTGAGGCCCTCATCAGAATGAGATGCCAGTCCCACCCTTCCCATACAGCCTGCAGAGCCCTGCTCCCCTTCCACCTTCCACCAGGGCTGAAAGTCTCCTGAGGCCCCCACCAGAATGAGATGCCAGTTCCACACTTCCCATACAGCCTGCAGAATCCTGAGGCCCTCACCAGAATGAGATGCCAGTTCCACACTTCCTATACAGCCTGCAGAACCATGAGCTGATTAAACCTCTTTTTCAAATAAATGACCCAGCTTCAGGTATTTATTTACAGCAACACGAGAATGGACTAACACAAATACTTGCTTCTCTATCCTATAAATTCCACAAATACACAAGATTCACGGACGTGAATATCATTTTGTTTTTTAAGATGGATGGTGAAAGTGGTTATAAAAAGCACATATAGTGAATAGAAAAACGCTGGGGTAGCAGTAGTATAACTGGCTTGGAATGAACTATTTTAACAAATTGGAAAAACAACATTCCATTCAGTAATGCTGAGATACAAGGGACAACTCTCTCCAAGAAACTGCCATGGAAGAGGATTTGCTAGCTAAAACTGCAGCAGCTCCGTGAGGGAGAGATTCTTTAGGAACTGTTTGATGCCAAGCCTGTGTCAATGTGATAAAATTCCATCTCAAAAAGGATACATTAGCAAAACATAGTTTTTGATTTTTGACTCTACTATTGAAGGCAATTCAAGCGTATGCTGTTCTGGAGCACAGAACCTCCAAGAGTAGAGCCCTAAAGCAGTTTTACTACTTTTTTCGTTGAGGGGTCCAACGAAGAAATTTCAAAAAAACACTAATGTTATTTTAGCTCTGTAGCATTCCTGGAACTTACTATTAATGTATATCTTACCTTATTTTAAAGTGACTGTGATATAGTTTATAAAATCATATACACATCACATGATTTTTTTTAAAAGAATGAGGAAATCAGGAAAAGGGAAAACAAGGGTCACCCAGTTAAACAAACCCAGAGGAAAGCTTGAAATGCGACACAGTGTCTCTTTCTCAGCACAGCAGAAATTTTAAATGACAACCAAGCACCAGCTACCATGGCAGAATAAAATTAGATAGAGCTCTGCTTTTTGGTGTATTGAAGATATTTAAAAACCAAAGTAACTCTAATTAAATGAATTATCTATCATGAGTAGAAATCAAACAGTCAGAATCATCCTCCATTAATAGAAATAGGTTCAGAAGGTAGGCAAATATAAATTACTACTATGAGTATACAGGAGGAAGTCAATGTGAAAAATAAAAAGCTCAAGCTAATATTGTATGAAAAATGTTCACATGAAATCATTTGTGTCTCCTTCGAAGGGCTTTA
The DNA here is from genome assembly GCF_000951035.1 of Colobus angolensis palliatus. Taxonomy (NCBI): domain Eukaryota; kingdom Metazoa; phylum Chordata; class Mammalia; order Primates; family Cercopithecidae; genus Colobus; species Colobus angolensis. The sequence goes on along the minus strand of NW_012117377.1, from coordinate 5,188,475 downwards.
GTTTGGATATCTACATTTTAAGACAGTAAGTAATAACTTCTTTTCCATCTCAACAGTGCCTCAGTTTTACTCTCAATATATGCATGTATTTCTAATATGTTATACTGGCTATGAAAGTGCATCCTAAAAGCTAATTATTACTATTACGGTTTATAATTATGACATGTAGACTGTATACATTTAGAGTCTAAGTTCCATTCTGTTACACAGCTCCATATAAGTAGACTTGTATATTTTAAAGTGCACTCTGTATGTACTAAACTGATTCTCTTAATGAAGGTCTTCCTGCCTGTCTGGATTCAATAAGCTCCATAATATCACTTGCTCAGGCTTTAAAAAATGAATAAGCATGTCTGAGCATTCAACAGAAAAAGCAACTGCATCTAGGTAGACTTAAAAGCATTCCACCAGTGTGTGCTTAAGAGCATGCTAGAAACCAGATGTCAATAGTAATAAATTCATTAAATAATGAGATGTTTTATTAAAATTACAAAATCTATATCTATAAATATTGAATATGCATATGAAGTACACTTCTCTAAAGTGGGAATTAAGCTTAAAAGTTTGTGTCAGCCTGGAATGAAGTGTTTGTATGGGAGTGATATTCTGACATTTCAGTGGTGAAGAAAAGAAAGTGACATGTCGCCATACTTTTCAGCATACAGGCATTGCATTGAACTATAAAACACATTGAAAATGTGAGGGTGCTGCTATGACATGTTGTTTGTGTAACACTTCATAGGTTTCTAAAGAATTTTAAGTATGTAATCTTATCTTGTTATTCCAAAAACTCCATGAGACAGGCACAATATCCTAGAGAGTATGTGACAGACCTTAGATAGAATTAAGCCCTTGACTATTATTTTGGCCACTTAAATCTGGTCCAGAGTTGTTTCACTCACATCTGTCTCAGCCTTTGGCATATAAAATGCTTTAATCAGGAATAATATACTCTGTCAAAGCAATAAAAAAACAGCCTCAGAAGAAATACAGCACCACTTGTTATATATCATACAATTTTATAACCATATATCTTAACATATAGAAGAATATTACATATTAAAACATATTATTTTGAGGCTGGGTGCGGTGGCTTACGCCTGTAATCCCAGCACTTTGGAAGGCCGAGGCAGGAGGATTACCTGAGGTTCAGAGTTTGAGACCAGCCTAGCTAATATGGTGAAACCCCATCTCTACTAAAAATACAAAAAATTAGCCTGGTGTGATAGTGCACATCTGTAATCCCAACTACTAGGGAGGCTGAGGCAGGAGAATTGCTTGAACTGGGGAGGCAGAGGTTGTAGTGAGCCAAGATCATGCTACTGTACTCCAGCCTGAGTGACAGAATAAGACTCCATCTCAAAAAATTAATTAATTAAAAACAAAATGTATTATTTTGACATTCAAAATTTTAAAATATTACAAAGGCGGGCTACAATTATAATTAAGTAACTTCTAAAAATGATGGATGATAGATATGGCCCTCTAAAAAAGAAATTACTAAAATCATTACTTTATCTTTTACATATATTCTCCTTTGACTTATATAATTTATATTAATTTATTATATGTTATATATTTGTATTACATATTTTGCTAACAGTTGCAAAATAAATTCTCCAAAGTATTCCCTTGCTCCCATTTTCCAAGTGAATAATACATTAAAAATATCAAGATTCCCCTGCCATGGAAATCTATCTTTTCAGTCAAAATCATTAGAGGGAAGAGAATTACTTTTAATGTTTTTCACTATTAGCTTGCCATGCTTAAATTTTTTCTGCAACATGTACTACAAAATGACACAGCACAGTAAAACATAGGAATGCTTTGTCAAGTTGGAAAAGTTGATACTTACCAAAGGGAACATTTTTCTTCTTGATGGAGATACTTCACTTTCCTTATCTGCTTGTCGGCGCAACAAATCTTTGAGCTGATTAACTATAGAGCAAAAGCAGAGGGTTTATTAACCTTATTTGAGATCCATGGTTTCTTACCACCCATCCATCTTTCCAACTAATAAAAGTTGCTGAAATATGTATTATGCATCAAGAATTCTGCTATCAACTGGGGATACGGAGACCAACATCAGAAAAAACAAAAAAAGAATTTCTACCCCTTAAGTGCTAAGAATCTAGCAAGGAAGAGAGAGACACTGATACAAAATCAGTTTGTATGTAGACCTAGGGCTGTGCACAGTGCTACAAGAAGAGGAAGCACCTAACTGTGCTTGTTTTCACAGAGGAGATAACACTGCAGAGATGAACAGGAAGGAGTTCACCAAGCAGAAAAGGATGAGAAAAATTCCAGTTAGAAGGCACTGCACATGTCAAAGCATAAAAGCATAGCGAGGAGGTCATTATAACTGGAATATGAGTTGTGAGATGGATGATTAGCAGGAGAAGTATACAAAGATGAGTCGAAGAGGCAGGTTGGAGCTATCTTAGGAAAACACTGTTATTTGGTAACTAAGAATTTCGGACTTTAGCCTATAGGCATTGGGAAGTCAAAGGAAAAAAAGATTAAGCAAGGGAATTAAATTATCTGATTTGTGTTTTAGGAATAACATCATAGCAGCAGAACGAAGAATGAAAGGACCTATTATTCTACGGAGTTTAAAAAATTCACTATGCATCGTTCAGGCTAGGATTGACTTTCATACTCACCAGCATGGCTCTGTTGTAATTCGGGCCAGGCTGTCCTGGCATCCTCATTTCCCACACTGGTGCTAAAAGAAAGATTTGGTGCATCTTCTCCAATAGTGACATCACCTTCTTTCAGGGCACATTTCAGTTGGTGAATGCTTCTACTGGCACGTTCTGCAAGAACAACCTGATGAAAGTTAGGACCAATGAAATCTGGGTGACCAAATGGACACTTGCTAAAGAAGGCAGTTTTTAAAGGTGAAATCATTATTTCTCGTACTTTATGGAAAAAACGCAGAGTTCTGTTTCTAGCTTGCTGAGGGATGTGCCAGAGATGGTGAGAGAAGATTAACTTCATGGTGTAGAGGTAGGACTTGATGATCTCTAAGGTCCCTATCACTGTAGCAGTTGATGTCACTACATATAGCACCACCAGCAAGGAGTATGAAATGACAGAACTCTTCCCAGCAGCTCCCATTAAACAGTAACTTGCTAAGGGAAGCGCTGTCCTTCCCCTCATGCCTGACTCCTCTACCAACCTGGAGACAGAGGAGGACGGGAGGAGCAGTGGGGAAGTGGGAAGAGCCAGCAAGAGGGACTGCATCACACCCAGTTCCAACCTAGGGAAGCCTCATTGTCCCTGGGGACAGGAAATCCCTCCCCCACCAAGAGACATCCACATGTCTGGCTCAGTTTTGATCAAAATTTGCATAGCTGAAGTGCTTATAGTGGCAGCCCCGGTAGTACAGCTCTTCCTATATACTGCTGGCTAACCACACCTCGCAGATTCTTGGTTAGTGCAACTGACCACCCCTAGAACACACAAAAAATGAAGCATTTTTTGTGTGTCTAAATGTCTAAAATGAAGCATTTTTAAGGTATATTACTGTGATAGTTCATCTCTAAAAATAGCCTCCAAGGGGTTGCAGTGAGCCAAGATCCAGAGATTGCACCACTGCACTCCAGTCTGGGTGACAGAGTGAGACTCCGCCTCAAAAAAAAAAAAAAAAAAAAACAACAGCCTCCAAGGAACCCAGCCTCATTCCCTTGTTGTCTTCTAATCTGAAACTGACGGGGCCTGTAATCTGCATTAACCAATAGAATGCAATAAAAGTCACACCATGTCAGACCCAAGCCTCGTCTTTAAAAGGACTGGCAGCTCCTGCTTCCTCTTGGAATGTTTGCTTTTGGGAGCCCTAAGCCGCTATGTAAGATACCTGGCTACCCTGTTGGAGAGACCTGGGAAGAGCATAAGTGGAGAGGAAACGAGAGGCCCTGAGACCCCATGAAGAAAGAGAAAAGCCCTCCCCACATGCACCCCGCTGCCCCCACTCCGACAGCCCAGTCCTCCGGAGGACTCTAGCACCAGAGGCCCTCTAACTGCAATGGCATGAAAGAGACCTGATTCATTACCAAGCATGTATGAAAATATATCCATAAACATCTATTCTGTAGGACCTTGAAAAATAGTTTCCATTTTCTCCAAGTGCATTGATTTCAAAGTTTGGAACAGAAACAAAAGCAATGTTAGTCCTTAATAGAAAAAAAAAAAAAATCTCCATGTTACACAATATCTAATACAGTTTCTTTACTTACAGCAACTCATTTTCTACTTTGATAAAAGAAAACATGTATCTCAGATCAGGGCTGGACAATGAAATTCTATTACTCAACTTATCACCACATTTTTCTCCATACCAATCCTATGTCCACACAGATCTTTCTTTGAAATGAATTTGGTGCTGATTACTAATGAAGACTGGCCTCCTCTGACTCATCATGAGTTTAAGAAAGTTCAGATAAGACACATTCCTGGTTTTGGGAATATATGAAACCATGACAGTTTTACAATAACTTAGTATTAGAAAATACAGTAGAAAAGAGATTTGGTCATGGAAAAGGAAAATCAAGTGTTACATGATAAGCAATTCAGTTCATGTAGCTTCAGATTTATGCCCTTAAATCCACGAATAAAACACTTATCTTTATTGAATCTATTAGAAAGGACAGAGACAGTTTGACTAACATAAAAATGTATTCCAGGTAAAAGTATTGTGCCGTTGGTGATTACGGAAGAAACAGGAGTGTGGCATGACCATGAGGAAGCAAAAACCAAACAAGGAACTATGCAACCATGAAGCGAATGCTTAGTCTCAGAGATCAGAGGCTTAAAGAAAAGGACAGAGTAAAACCTAAAGAGAAAGAAAAGAAGGATCCCAGCGCGTTAAAGGAAAGAGAAGTTCCCCAACACCCTTCCTGCTTATTTTTCCAATATAATACACAGCTGGGCCCACCTTACCACATCCTCGTTGATACCAACTTTATCAACTCTTCCATAAAAGTCAAATTGGACTTAGTGCAGTCAATGATGGACTGTCTGTAAGCCAAGTGTATCCCTTGGATAACTGATTGTGTAACGGCTGAAATTGAGAAATTGGGGCAGAAGTATCGAGTGGCTCTAAGGATCGTCAAGGATCCAAGATTTGAAGGATTACCACGAACACACAAAGGAACCTATGCACATGACTGCCTAATACAGAGAGTAACTCAGCCTAAATGTGTAAGTGTTACATTGTGCCCACAGTTCACCGGGACTTTTTTTTTTTTTCTTGAGAGGGAGTTTCACTCTTGCTGCCCAGGCTGGAGTGCAGTGGTACAATCTCCACTCACTACAACCTCCACCTCTCGGGTTCAAGAGATTCTCCTGCCTCAGTCTCCCAAGTACCTGGGAGTACAGGCACCTGTCATCACACCTGGCTAATTTTGCACTTTTTTGGTAGAGACGGGGTTTCTCCATGTTGGTCAGGCTGGTCTCAAACTCCCAACCTCAGGTGATCCGCCCGTCTCAGCCTCCAAAAGTGTTGGAATTACAGGCATAAGCCACCGCGCCTGGTGACCAGGACCTTAAAAAGAAGAATCCATAAGATTCCTGGAATTCCTATGATGTATATTTCCTTTCTTTTTTTTTGAGATGGAGTCTCACTGTTGTCCCCAGGCTGGAGTGATCTTGGCTCACTGTAACCTCCACCTCCCAGGTTCAAGCAATTTTCCTGCTTTAGCCTCCCGAGTAGCTGGGATTATAGGCACGTGCCACCACACCCAGCTAATTTTTGTATTTTTAGCAGAGACGGGGTTTCACCGTGTTGGCCATGCTGGCCTTGAACTCCTGACCTCAGGTTATCCACCCACCCTGGCCTCACAAAGTGCTGGGATTACAAGAGTGAGCCACCGTGCCCAGCCTAGGGCAGCATTTTAAGAGCACTTTTCATCCCTTTTCTAATATTCTTGTTTAATCTTTTAGAATTTATAACATTCAAAGACTACATGTTAAATTGTACTATGAACACAATATTATGTGAAATAATGAGCTATTGAATTCAACAACTATCCCAAAGAAAAGTGATACAAAAGGCTTTAAGGTTTGTTTGTTTGCAACTACTGACTTCAGAGTTACTAGAGACAGAGAGGAAAAGCAGGAATTTGCAAGAACTGTGCCCTAAAACTAAAACTACAGACTTGACATTTTAAAGTCATTTCAACTCTACATTTCAAAATATGCTAAGTGCTTTTCAAATATATAACAAAGCAACATAATTATATACTGTAACAGATAAACCCAGTTAATCTGAAGAAGAATAACACTCAGATGATTCAGGACAGATGAAAATCCCATGGCTCTTCAACTGGAGCCACTGCAACTGAAGCCTCCGTAACCCTTACTAAGAGCACTACTCCCCAGATGCAGTTATCTGCTCCCTACATTTAAGGAAACCAGATTAGACAGAAGGTTCCAGTTATCGTTTCCTATCCAATTGCCAATGGGACACAGTTTTATCTGAGAGAGAGAACACGTTCATTTCCTCTTCTCTCCTGAGAGGAGAGTAAGGGTATTTCACGATGAATGCATCCTGATTTCTTTTCCCCAGCACCAACCAGGAACTGACTATAAACTTAACTATGACTACAGACACAAACAGGACCCCTGAGTCCTGCAGATCACATGAATGTAAGTGCAAGTAAATAATATTACTGCTAATGCACTATCCAAACATCAATCAGTACAATGAGCACTTCAGCGGTACCTGAGCTAATGGCTGCTGGCTAATTTCAGTCTGTCTTGTCCATTTTCTTTTTTTTTCAACAAGAGTTTCACTCTTGTTGCCCAGGCTGGAGTGCAATGGCGCAATCTCGGCTCAGTGCAACCTCCGCCTCCCAGGTTCAAGGGATTCTCCTGCCTCAGACTCCCGAGTAGCTGGGATTATAGGCATGCACCACCACACCCGGGTAGTTTTGTATTTTTGGTGGAGACAGGGTTTCTCCATGTTGGTCAGGCTGGTCTCAAACTCCTGACCTCAGGTGATCCGTCCGCCTCAGCCTCCCAAAGTGCTGGGATTACAGACGTGAGCCACCTTGCCTGGCCTGTCTTGTCCATTTTCTTAGTAGAGTTTCCCTATTTCCTATGTTCTAACTCTTAGTTCACCATTGGGCCTCTCTTCATCAAGATGTTTTTGAACAAAATGCAAGTACATCTCAGTCTAGGAAGAATCACCACTTATATACACACTGTGAATTATTAATTTCTTCATTCTCCATCTGTCCTGGCGGATGTGAAAGAGAATTGCCCTGGTGACAGGGAGGGGGACCACTCCCTGCAAAGCGCCCAGCTGTCTCTGAGAAAATATGCAATGAACTATTCCTCCCTAGGCTGAGACACGAGATGCACTGCAGCTCCCAGTACAAGCTTAGATTAGGGCAGACACGCAGAAAAATGAAACCACAGTGAGATAAGAAATACATACATCTGTCCACACTTGACTGGGCCTCAGCCTAGTTCAGAAGATTGCCGTCACTGTTTATGAAGGAACCAACAGGTAGCACTACCAAGATATAAACAGCAGAAGTGAAAAATCAGACAAAGCCAGCTTTGTGAAAGGCAATTACAATTGTGAAAGAGATTACAAGTACTATGTAGAATATTTTTTTGTTTAAATCTCAAAGAAAATACTATCCTAAGATTCTGATAACTGAAAATATGCTAAAGTGGTTGGCGCCAGGAGTAAAAGATAATCTGATAAAGAATGTAAACATCTTAAGAAAGCAACATCTGGAAGATCATTACAGATATACGCGTGGTGGCAAATCCAGGAGATTGGCTATATGCATTCTGAGGGATACACCTGGTATTTCTTTGGTACCAACGGGGAGGACTGATGCACCTGTCACTTTCCACTGATAAAAGAAGTAAACCTAGCCAGGCTGGCAAAGAACATAGGTAGAATCACCAGCAAATACAATCTGTATATCCTTACTTGTAATTACTGTAAAGTAGGATTCTTGCAGAGCAAGGTCTACGAGCAAAACCTGTACTTCTAGATCATGATTTCTCAACCTCAGCACTATTGACATTTTGGACCTGATAATTCTCTGTTGGAAGGGGCTGTGTTGTGCCAGTTTAATAGCATCCCTGGCTTCTGCCTATTAGAGGCCAGCAGCACTCATCTCCACCCCCAATTGTGACAATAACAAAAAAATCAATAAAACGAGATCAATTAAACAAGACAGTTTTCAAGTCAATGAAACAAGATCAATAAAACAAGAGTTTTCAGTGTTGAGGGGAGACTTGCTATCACACTGACCACTACTACATTGTAAGTATTGCCGCCTCTTGATGGAAAATGAGCGTGACAGTGAGCTATTCTGCCACAGGAGTGCTGGTAGGGAGGACACAGCCTGAGACCGACAGTGCCGTGATGGGACACATCTGTTCCGGTGTCAGGAATAGATGTTATATCCATCAGAAGCAAGAGCTCAGAATTCATATTTAGCTTAATTTTGTTTCAGGGCCTAAAAGCAATATTTGCCCTCAGGCCATCCCTTTAAGTATCCAGTGGGCTTTTTTGAAGTTCCGCCATCATCAGGGTTGCTTTAGGCAGTGCACAAGGGCATTTCTAGCTACCCTGTCTACTTTTGGACTCTGAGAAGAGTTATCATCAAGTAAAACGGTGAAAACCTTAGCACAAACTGGCAATGTCTTGGGATGTCTTTAAACACCCCAAGAGAGAATATTATTGCTCCCCATATCTCCACAGTTTGAAAAAAACTTAACCTATTCCTATTTCTGACAAAGAACATGCAAAAGTACCCTTATAATCTCCTAACACTGAAACATAGCTTTGATTTAGATTATTCCAGGGATAACTATTTACTTGTAGAACATTCATTTCTTTTCTGGTTGCTAAATCCTGTCTTTTGCCGATTTTATCTCATAAGTAGTAGGAAAGAAAACTTGAGATTGTACTTTTAAGTTCTAGTAAAATAAAAGATCATAAAGTTAAAAGTACTAAGAAAAGCCACATGAGGCCAGGTACGATGGCTCACGCCTGTAATCCAAGCACTTTGCGAGGCCAAGACAGGTGGATCACTTGAGGCCAGAAGTTCGAGACCAGCCTGGGCAACATGGTGAAACCCTGTGTCTACTAAAAACAAAAAAAATTAGCCAGGCGTGGTGGTGGCACCTGTAATCACAGCTACTTGGGAGGCTGAGGCAGGAGAATCGCTTGAATTCAGGAGGCAGAAGTTGCAGTGAACCAAGATCACGTCACTGCACTCCAGCCTGGGCAAAAGAATAAGACCCTGTCTCAAAAGAAAAAAAAAGCCGGACACCGTGGCTCATGCCTATAATCCCAGCACTTTGGGAGGCCAAGGCAGGCGGATCACCTGAGGTTGGAAGCTTCGAGACCAGCCTGACCAACATGGAGAAACCCCGTCTCTACTAAAAATACAAAACTAGCCAAGTGTGTTGGCACGTGCCTGTAACCCAGCTACTGGGGAGGCTGAGGCAGGAGAATCGCTTGAAACCGGGAGGTGGAGGTTGTGGCAAGCCGAGATAAAAAAAAAAAAAAAAAGAGAGAGAGAGAGAAAAGCCATGTGAGTATATAAGAGAAAAAAAAATATGTGTAATTTGAATTTTATTGGCAAAAAACCCCTCATGTTTGTGTGTATATATTCATATATAGTGTTTCTGGAAAACAATATTTAAAAATCCAGAAAACATTTGAGAAAAACAAAAAAGAAGAAAAAAGAAATACAAGTTTTATGAGAAAACACGAACATTTATTTGAGCTACACACATTTTCTTAAGACAGCCAGATGATATCACTTCTGGCGAATACACTGACCAAGTTGTTGGCCAGTAAGACTAACACAGCCCTTCTACAATTGTGAGCCACTTTGCAGGATTTGGAAAGATGTGCTAATCATGTACAAGAAAAACACAGAAAGTCAACCTTATCTTTGGTTTTCTTGAACTACATCAATTCATAAAGACAAAACCCATCCCCGAGATTGTATATCCTCTTCCATATTCATCCGCTCACTTTCTGTGTACCTGGTTCAACTCCTTACTCTCATTTCCGTAAGACAAAAACATAGCCCTTATCATTCCTCTGATCCAACCAAGTGCTGATGGAAGGAACATTAATGATCAAAGGGTCAGAGAGTGGTGTCTAAAGGGGAGTCGGGCTCTGGGTATGTTTCGCTTGGCTTTGTCTTGGAAGAAAAGAGGGAGGAAAAGAGGGAAAAAGAGAAAGAAAAAAAAAGGAAGCAAACAAGGAGGGAGCAAGAAAGAAACTGAAATGTTTTGAGAAAAAGCAGAAACTATCCAATTTGGCCATAAGCCTCATCTTTTCTCTAATGTCTTCCACTGACTCCATCATACCTTTTGATCATTTGCTTGGCACCTAAAGGCAATAATTCTCACATCCAGTCCAAACTTTTCATTTTACAGATGAGGAAATGGGAATCCAAGAACAGTTGCTTTCACTTGCCTAAGTTACACAGATGGTTGTCAGCAAAGCAAAAGTAAGTTCAGTGACCTGGCTCCTAGTTCCACATCCTCTCCTCTGACTCCACCACATTCTTGCCATAAGTTTATCTAAAGGCTGAAACACCAAAATGTTGAAAGGGTAAAACCAAAACGCAAAATGTATATTAAAAATTATGAGTTCCTGTCATACAAGAAGTCTGTTTCATTTATCCTTATACTCACCCAACCAAAGGTGGCTAGGAATTAGGCGAATAGGTGAGTCATGCATACAGGTGTTGTTGATAAAACTGTTATCTATTCCCAATGCTGCAGCAAGCGATGAGACAGGATTCCGCTATTAAGGCTAGGATACTGCATTTCTAGCAATTTTTCTCCTTTCACTCAAGTGTGCAGTACTTAAAATAGAGGCTGGATTGCCTGTGATTGTGGCTTTTTTCACCCTTTCTTGGCTATGAAATAGTTTATTTCATACCTCATGGCTTTATACAATGATGTATTGAATTTAGAGAAGGGGCATGTGCTATCTTGCCCACTTACAAATGTAGTTCTCGGCCATTCTGTGGGTGTTGAATTATAACTACCCACAGAGTAAATGAACACCTAACTATACTCCCAAGAGACCTCCCAAATCACTCCCAGTTCTAGATTAAATTCTGTGGTTCCCAGGATATCCAGTATACATACACTTTTAACCACACTGGAAACTTTCAGACCATTTACTATATAGGAATAATACAACAGATCTGTGGGAGCAACAAAACCTTCCGGTTTTTCTGCCAGAACTCTCGTTTTGAAGAAGAATCATTAAACGTCTTCAATTTCTTGTAAAGGGACATAGGTGACCCAAAGCAAGAGATATCTTTAGAGAACTCAAAGAGCAAATCACTGAAAAGCGTTAAGGGAATGGATGAAAGGTGAACGTGGAGCTGCTCCAAGATCATCAGGGTCAAAATGAGGCAAGGATCTCCTTTTAAAAGCAAGAAAGTAAATGCTGACTCAGTTTTCACTTTACAACTTCAAATTCTTGATATACCATAATAGTACCAAAATTAAAGAAATGAGGAAAAGATCTTTTTTTTTTCTTTTTTTCTTTTTTTTTTTGAGATAGAATTTCACTCTTGTTGCCCAGGCTGGAGTGCAGTGGCGCAACCTCCGCCCACCGCAACCTCCGCCTCCCAAGTTCAAGCGATACTCCTGCCTCAGCCTCCGGAGTAGCTGGGATTACAGGTGCCCGCCACCACACCCGGCTAATTTTGCATTTTTAGTAGACACAGGGTTTCTCCATATGCTCAGGCTCGTCTCGAACTCCAGACGTCAGGTGATCCACCCGCCTCAGCCTCCCAAAGTGCTGAGATTACAGGCGTGAGCCACCGCGCCCGACCTCATTTTAAAAACAAGAAAGTAAACGCTGAGTCAGTTTTCACATTAGAACTTCAAATTATTGATATGCCATAATAGCATCAACATTAAAGAAATAAGGAAAAGATTTTTTAAAATGGAAGTATGATCATGGAAAATAGAAAAAGCGTTTTGCATTTTTATGCAGCTACTTCCTAGCTGAATACCAATGAAGGGATATTAGTAGTGACTACATGTGCAGTTACTTACAAGCCAGAGGAATAACCGGTGAGGAAAGATCAAGACTGTTTATTAAGTTTCCATTAATCATAAACTATGCAAGGCATTTTGGGGAAGTAATGGTGGGTAGACAAAACCAAACAAACCAACAAAACCAAAAGAAATTAAGGCATAGAACTTTAAACTGCATTTTATCTTACTACACTCAAAATAAGGAATTTCCACGTAACTCCAGCATTGTTTATTAAGAAACAGAATATTTTACTTTAAAGGGAATTATCGGGCCGGGTGCGGTGGCTCAAGCCTGTAATCCCAGCACTTTGGGAGGCCGAGACGGGCGGATCACAAGGTCAGGAGATCCAGACCATCCTGGCTAACCCAGTGAAACCCCATCTCTACTAAAAAATACAAGAAAACGAGCCGGGCGAGGTGGCGGGCGCCTGTAGTCCCAGCTACTCGGGAGGCTCAGGCAGGAGAATGGCGTGAACCCGGGAGGCGGAGCTTGCAGTGAGCTGAGATCCGGCCACTGCACTCCAGCCTGGGCTGGTGCCGTGGCTCACGCCTGTAATCCCAGACTTTGGGAGGCTATAGTGGGTGGATCACTTGAGGTCAGGAGTTCCAGAGCAGCCTGACCAACATGGCGAAACCCAGTCTCTACTAAAAATACAAAAATTAGCCAGGCATGGTGGCGCATGCCCGTAATCCCAGCTACTTGGGAGGCTGAGGCAGGAGAGTTGCTTGAACCCAGGAGGCACAGGCTGCAGTGAGCCAAGATGGCACCACTTGCACTCCAGTCTGGATGACAGAGCGAGACTCCATCTCTAAATAAATAAATAAATAAATAAATAAATGACATTATACTACTCAAAAACGGCCATTTATATTTGTGAAGAACTTCTGACTGTACTTAAGTTCAGGGTTAATTCTGTTTTGTTTCCTTCCAGAAGCTGTTATACAAGCTAACATACAAAAATAAAAGTGCTACTAAATAAATGATATGTCCTGAAAAGCCCATAAACATTTCAGATTGCATTTCTCAATTCACTGTTAAAATTATGACTATGTATTTTTTAAAAGTTATTTAACTTTTTCTATCCCTTGTATTCACTCTTGGTGAAACGTTTCCACTACCTTATATTGTTATCTTACTAAATTTAAATTTTATTTCAAACTAATTTTAAAATGTATTATCCTTGAATGAAAACTCTTCATTCTGTAATTATTGAAAGCAGCACCACTAGTATTAAACATATTACTACAACATTAATTTAAAATGAACCCTTTTACTGCATTAAAATGCCTAATGTTAAATAACCTCCAACAATTATATAAAGATTTAAAATAAGGTCAAAGGAAGAGAAGCATCAGGAAAAACTTTCAATGAAAACTAAAAATGTTTGCCAATCTTAAAAATTAAAATTACTCATATCATTGTGCACGGTATTATTCTTGCTTCCAAATGAAAAGTTAGAAGTGTTTGTTTTGTATCTAACAGCTCTTGAAACATCAGTAGGTTGAGGAACGTGTTCATTAAAACCAATTTTTTTACTCCTGCAGTTTGAATACTGAGAATGTTGACAGTTTGTAACACAATTGACAGATGTAACAATGCATAGTAACCCTTATAAAATCTAGAGTCATGGAAAGATAAACTTTCTAATATTGAAAAACCTTCACTTTGCTCTAAGTAACAAGTATAAATAACAACTAACATTTAATGAGTGCTTGTCTAGTAAGCAGTGATCTTTACCCTTATTTTCTATCATAGTAATCTATAATTTTTTGTTGTCTTTCTCCCCAAATAATCTAGAAGTTCCATGGGGATAGGAGCTTTGTCTTGTTCCTTACTGCCTGCCTAGCACCTGGTATGCTTAACACATAGTAGGAGGCACTGATACATAGTAGGCATATTACGCAGAACAACATATGCTTCATAACTTAGTATTCTAAATGTCGTAAACAGTCATGACTTAGAGGGTTATGAAAATGCAACAGAATAGAAAGCAGAGTTTATTACATTTAGTAGAATAAAAATTCTTCACTGAAACTATAGTTTATATGTACACATATGTCCCATATAAAATTTATTTCTTACTATAGGTAAACATTTTAAGGAGTCTTAAATGGGATTTAAGGGATTATTTAAATCGCTGCTTTATGGGATTATTTCATTTGCTCCCCACAATAACCCTGTGGACAATTCCATAACTTCCATTGTAACAGAATCGAAATTTCTAGATGTCATATATACTTTCCAAGGTGACAGCGCCATCTAAAAGTACAGACATTAAGTTCAACAGAGCTTAAAAGAAAATAAATACAGACATTACTTGTACAGATACTTGCTCATAGGGCAATACGGAAAACAATCTGAATTAATAAGGTTTTGATAATAGTAATCATGGCTTGATTAGATAGGCTTTGAAGGCGAACAAGCCTGATAATACCTGTTTCTGCAACTAACCAGCTGTGTGGGCTCTGGCCTGTAATTCAACCTCTCTGAGCTTCGATTTCCCCATGTGTAAAATATTCATACGACTGTTGTAAGCTGCAGATGATTTACTATATGCAAATAGCCTAGACCAATTAAATGGGGGCTGTTGTGATTAAAATAATTATTAGTGTTTCCCCCCACGGATCCTATAAATCACATTCAATCCACTATGCCGTAATTTAAATGTGTAAAAACTGTGCAGCAGACTTTTATTGGATTAAACAGCAAAGTATGGGAACTGGGCAAAAATGGCATAGAGCTCTGCAGGAGTCTCTGCTGTGGCTGGTTGAGAAAGATGCCGAGATCAAGGAGTTGATTCAGGTAACTAAGGCAATCTGAGGAAACATCGTTGCTTAACTGTAAAAACTAAATCAAACTACTTCATCCTCCTCAGAAGACCACAGCAAACATCCGTCTTGCTCCTCTGTAGCCTGGATGGGGCAGAACCCAGGTGTTAGGAAACGCACCTGGTCTGCTCCCGCCCACTAGGCCCTGGACACCTCGGGGCTAGGGACAGAGGTTTGGAGCAACTCACCCCGGAGACTCCGTTGATACTGCCCCAGAATCTCCTCCAGGGTAGAGTTCTCCGGGGACTTCGCCATGCACACTCTAGGCCCAGAGCTGGGAGTTACGTGGGAAAATGTCCAGCTTTCTCCCTTCCGAAAAACAGCAGGCCTGTGGCCGGGGAGCGCCCGCCTGCTTCCTGCCGCGGCTGTCACAGGGGAGCCTAGAATCCCGCACGAAGCTCGTGGGGGCTCTTCCCACCCACTGGCCCTCGCGTTGGACCTCGGGAGTTGTAGTCCTCACGTTCAGAGCCTCCAAGCTCGACAATCCTGAGAGCCTTCCAGCTACACTACAATTCCCAGAGACCACTGCGCACCAGGCGCTAGCTCGGACGGTTGGGCTGCCAGAGCCTGTTGCCAAGAGACAGGCTTGCAGGCCCCGCCCTTTTCCTCCTGCCCAGCCTGGTTTAGTCCCGCCTCCATCCCACTCTTCTGCCGCCTGGACCACCCCAAATGACAGAAAGGGCTCACTGAAGGCCTTGACGCTTCCAAATTTGCTAATATGCAGCAGTTGATCCCTAGGTTACTCAAGGACGCAGAGAAGAACCTCTGAACCCTGCTTCGGTTGCGATATTTTCATAAACGGTCGAATAAACCCTCAAGAAATAGAAGCTCTAAATCTGCCAAACAGCCTAGATTGTAAAGGCGGCCGACACTACAACTCCTAGCATGCCCAGTAACCGGACCTCCACTTGGAGTTGGCGCTCTGCCCGCTGGGAACTGTAGTCCTTGTTGGTTGCGGTCCCACCTAACTCCGAGGTCCTCTTCATTGTTCTAGCTGGTCTTTCGGGGCACGCCTGCGCAGTGGGCAAGCTGGAAAAACGTGTGGGTGAGACCCTCGCACAACCCCTTTTCATTGTCTGTGTCTGGCGCCTGCGCAGTAAGGAATCGTTGGAACTGGGCAGGAGGAGGGGATAGGGTCCGGCTCCTCGCCCTTTTCCGAGGCGCCTGCGCACTAGGCAGCCGCTCTTTGCCGTTACCGCTATGTGTGGGGCGTGTGTGGAATAACGTTATTGCCCAGCGGAGCTGAGGGCCCCGGAGCTCGACCGCAGCGGCAGCGACGACAACAGCGGCGACGACGACGACGAGGTGGGGGGAGGACGGCGTGCGAGAGACTCACGGGACGCGACGCGCCCCGCCTCCCCCGTCCGGTCCCTCTCGCCACTGTGAGGGGTAAGTGATGCGATCGGCTGCTCGGTGTAGCCGCCGGAGCCGCAGCCGCGGCTGCTTTTCCACGTCCTGCTCCTCGGGTTTG
>NW_012117377.1:5160175-5171968 GCF_000951035.1 Colobus angolensis palliatus | reverse complement strand
CCCATCCCCCACCCGCCGCCCCCGGGAGCCCCAGTCCTGCGGCCCCCCGGCTTTCCCGAGCCCCTTGCCGCCGCCTCCGCGTCCCCTGAGTGCATTGAATCATTTTCAGCTTTCGCCTGGCTTTGTGCAGCCCTCCCCCTTCCGCCGTAGCAGTTTGCGAGGGGTGCGGGCGGAGCATTGGAGGGAATGGCTGCGCTGTCGCTGGGGAAGGGATTTTTCCCCGATTGGAGCAGTTCCCCGGGCCGATCCCTTTTGTGTGGTTGGTTTTGAGGTGTGAGGCGGTTGGCGAGGTCAAGCGAGGAGCCTTTTGGACGCGTTGGGAGGGCGTGGAAGACGCGGTGTCATGCACCCTGCCAGGCGACTGCACCCCGCGGAGGCTCTGGCTCCGTAGTAAACCCGGGGGAGGAGAAAGTGGCTTCCTGTCGGCTTCATTGTCCTAGGATTCAAATATAGGGTTTTGGTACGTTTCGCTTCCATTTTATGCAAGCGATGAAAAAATAACATTTGCAGCTGCCTAACACAGGGCGGGAAGACGTGGGATTTGTATACTAAGTCGCAGAATCTCTGTTCGGTGGTGTTTCGTAGAGTTTTATTTATTTATTTAATTTATTTTTGAGGAATGTAAGGGAGACAGGGATTATGCCTGCTGGAGTCCAAGCACTGCCAAGGTGATCAATATAAAATTACTAGGTGACGTTGGAGCCTGGGCTGGAGAGGGCCTGACAACGAAGCTGTTGTGTCAGGGAAATGAACCAGCAGAATTGTTTTTTCAATGGGCGGGTAATGCATTTATGTTCCTGAGGGAATAGA
The DNA here is from genome assembly GCF_000951035.1 of Colobus angolensis palliatus. Taxonomy (NCBI): domain Eukaryota; kingdom Metazoa; phylum Chordata; class Mammalia; order Primates; family Cercopithecidae; genus Colobus; species Colobus angolensis. The sequence continues at coordinate 5,171,158 of NW_012117377.1, read as the reverse complement.
TACATCTTTCCGTTTTATTTTTTAAGCAAGTAAAACAAACAAAACAACTGGCCCAGTTCATTTCTGTTTCCGAAGTTGTTATCTCATTTTTATTCTCTTAATGAAAATTCAGCCATTTGGGAGGAATTTGGCGAAGCAGATGATACATTTGATTGAAAATGCATCTTTTAAAACGATTTCATCCTCAAGTTTACAATGCATAGAGCTGTTTGCTGGCGTTGCTTCTTAAAACACACCAGAAGAGAGGATAAAGCAGGATGGGGAGGAGCAGGTGGAGGAATAATGGGAGAGGAGAGAGTGACATTTTGACTATAGTATCTGGATCTTCACTGGTATAACCCTAACTGGGTATGCTTCAGAGGCTTAGGAATTCAGCTCTGGAAACAGTACACTGATGAATAGCAAGTTACGTATTTTTCTGTCATTATTTTTTAAAAAGTAAAACTAGGGCTGCCTTTAGCTCTTCCTAACTTTGTAGATAACACGGAAGAGCCCAAGTGCACTTGACAGAGGAAGACACTAAAACTCAGAAAGTTAACTGACTTGTCTGCCCAAGCCAGACTGTTAATGGAAGGCAGAGCCAAATGAAACTCAAGGTCCGTTCTGCAGAGTGATCCTTCCTGTGTCCGCCTAGCCCTTTTACCCAGTGAAAATGTATAGAAAGCTTCTTTAGGCTCTCCTTGAGTAGGCTGTGACTCTCACTGAACTTGATTCTCACCGTTATTAATCAAGTTCTTGCCTTTGTGATGTAAAAGTAGTAATTCTCCTGAAATGGACCTTTAGTTGTATAAAGTAACTTACTAACTGAGGAAAGATGTCCTAACATGTGCTTTTCATAAAAACGAAGTGTTGCAGTGTTTTCCCTACTACTTAATGGTAGGTTTTAGTATTATTTCTTGAAAATCAATAGTATTTTATAATAATATGATGATCAACTCTATAGGCTGTGTTAAAAATAAAGTTTCCGCATAACAAGAACCCATGATGTTTATTTTGCCACAGTTAATGGCAAAATTAAACAAAAAGTTGTAATCATTAATGAGTTATTAGTGATTACTTTCAACTTAAACTAGAATTTACATTTTAAGATATATTAACTTTGTTTTTTATTGGGTTGATTTTGCCATAAAGTGCTCTTTTATTGCCTTATAATTTTAATCGTTTAATTTTACATTGTACTTTAATAGACTTCTTTAAAGGATTTATTATTTATCAAATTTCAACTTTAAAAAATCTGTAACTAAATTTCAGTATGTGGAATTATATTCAATCATGCTTTAAATGTATTTTACTGGTAAATTTCATTGTGTTCTGAGATTATTTTGTATGGAAATAATCTGCCTGTTCCCTGTGTTAACATTAGAATAGTGAAATTTATACTGTAAACCTTAGCATACATTCTGCATATTAATGCTGCTATGGTACTTTTTAAAATTCTGTGCTTTGTGATTTGTTTGATTTGTTCTAAGTATCAGTTTCTTGTTCCTTTTTATCTACTGAAAAAAAGAGCTAGTTTTATTATTGTATCTGATTGCAATTAGATAATGCTCATCTAGTACTAAATATTGTATATGCTTGTTTTTTTGTCAAAATGTTTTTTTATTCCACAAAATTATATTCATGAAAAATATTTTTTCTATACTAATTAATATGTAAAGATTTTTCTTTCTTATCTGTCCCAAACACTGGGATGTTAAGCAGTGTACTTTTCAACTAAGTATCTGACAGACAACCTGATATTTAATTGCTAGCTAAAATATCTGTACAGTTGCAAATTATTCTGGAAGTATAACAAAAGAGCAGTTACATGCCGTTTGAAGAATGCTTGGTGAGTAGATAATATTGACTGGAGCATTCAATGTTGATCTGTTTCATTTAGAAATGGGATACTTTTGATGGGAAGAAATATCAGACCATCTTTAACTCATTAATAACCAAAATTTCTAATCAGATATCCTAGGTTTTGATTTCCTTACTCAAATATTTCATGAAGGATTGTTCAGCAGCGAGTTAGCCATTGTGAGAGATAAAAAACATCTGTCTGGTAGTCTGGTTGATTCAACTGGATATATTGTACCTTTTAGCAGAAATGTTTTAGCCAAAGCCAGTGACATAGCCAATGTGTGTTACTGGTAAAGCCCATTTTTGTATCAAATAAAGGTGCAGAAACAAAACAGCAAAAGCAAAGTTAAAGAAAACCTCCTAAAATCTACTTACATACAAACAGGGATTGCGACAAAGTATAGAAGTGGAAAAGAATCCCAAGCATGCATTGTTGAGGTCTGAAAAACAAATGACACATAGCAGAGAACAAGTCATTTTTTAGGTATATCCATAATTAATAAATGATATAGAAAATATTACCCTTTGGAACACAATATTTATTGAATAGTTGAATAATACCTACCAAATATTGAACATCTCCTAAGTGCCAGGAAGTGTATGCGTCTGTGATGTGTGTGTATTTAATTTATGCAACAAATTTCTAAATTAAGGTATTAGTTTTACACATTGAAAAAATTTGAAGCATAAAGCTAGTGAATAACTTTGCCTCTGTGTTACACATTCCTAACTGATAGGGCCTATAATTGAACCTTTGTCTTTCTGGCTAAAGCCAAAATTCTTTCTACTCATCTTAGTAAGTTAAAGAGTACCACTTGTTTCCTTACTCTGGTTCATACAATTTTAGAATTCAAGGGAACTTTAGAAGTCATCTCATACAATGTGCCACCCACTACTAATATCTCTGAGATGTTATTGGGTCCAACTTCTCCACAAACCCTTCCCTGGACATAGAAAAGCCTGTTTAGCTTCCAAAACGTGTAATAGGACGATCTTACTTAAATTGAGCTAGTAGCTGCTTTTACTATATAACTTCTTCCCATTGGTTGCAATTCAGTCTTTAGGAGTAAGATGAAGTAAGGTTTTTCTCAGTATATTAACTAGATTTTCTCTTGTCTAAAGGTTAACACCACCTCCAACTTCATGTGGTTTCCTTTGCCATCCCTCACATCTCTCAGTTGGATTCAATCAGTTCTGTCAGTGCTATTCTTTGTGTTCTGGTCTTGTTTCCATATTTAATTCTACAGTTAGGGTCTGAATGCAAAGTGCAGTGAAATTGTCCCTTTTCTTATTTCAAGAAATAAGAATACATACACTTGTGTTTAAAGTCTAAAATTGTATCAACTCTTTAACAACAGTAATCTCTGCTAATTCAAAGCAAAAAAACAGAGAGAGAGAGAAACGTTATATGGCTTTTCAAGTTATAGTTATGTATTTTAAGGGATTATTTTTTGAGATTTTATTCTCCTTTTCTAATGTTCATAAATGGCCTTTATTAAATGATAGTGTTAGTAACACCTGTTAATGATAGGTGTTGAGTTTCTTTTGATGTTGGTCGTGGGGTTTTGTTTTCTTTTAGTGTTCCTAATTAACCAATAAAAAGTTGGCAGCCTTATGTTGATTCTTACTTTGTTTTCTAGAAAATTGGTCTGGAACCACTGATGTAGTCAACATAAATCAACATTTTGACACGTAGCTAGATCTCTCCCATTGTGTATATACACAGCGTTGATGGTTTTAAAGCAGTATTTTACCATTGCACCCTATTCAATTTCATCTCCGTGAACGTAGCCAGAGTTAAAACTTGGGATCTTCTTGAATCATGATTCGTTCATCCAAGGGATTAGCTTTCCTTCCTGGCTTTTTGACATTTATAAATTTAACAGGCCAAACTCTTATGTCTTCATCCTGGCCATATACTTAATATAGCCAAGGACGAAGCCATGCACATTTATAAATAGAATACATGTTACATAAATAAAAGATGCTGGGAAGAAAGGTGACACAAAAATAATGAGAACCATTTGGATGGCTTTTGTTTGTTTGTTTTTGGGGGTTTTTTGTTTGTTTTTGTGTTTGTGTTTTTGAGACGGAGTCTTGCTCTGTCTCCAGGCTGGAGTGTAGTGGGTCAGTCTCGGCTTATTGCAACGTCCGCCTCCTGGATTCACGCTATTCCCCTGCCTCAGCCTCCCGAGTAGTTGGGACTACAGGCATGCCTGGCTAATTTTTTGTATTTTGGTAAAGACAAGGTTTCAGCATGTTAGCCAGGATGATCTTGATCTCCTGACCTCATGATCCACTGCCTAGGCCTCACAAAGTGCTGGGATTACAGGTGTGAGCCACGGCACCTGACCTTGTTTTGTTTTTTAAATTAAAGAGAAAACCATTATATCCTCCAGTAGTAAAGGAATTAGATGAAGTTTACAATATAATGGAGGATATGGATAATTCTTTTATGATATAAAGTCACGTAAGGATAGATGCGATGAAGAAAAATTAATCAAGGTAAAGAGATAGTGATGGAGGACTGCTGTTTTAAATTTATTTTCAAGTGTTCATTCAGGTAGTTTTCAAATAGTTGAAAAGAAATAATATGAAAAACCTCTTCACCCTACATCTTATCTGCTGAGTTACCACTTTTGCCAATCCAGTGAGTAGCTATTTTTATTATTTCTTATGTATTCTTCAGTGAACTTTTTTTTTTTTTTTCTTTTTTTTGACACAGAGTCTTGTTCTGTCACCCAGGCTGGGATGCAGTGGCAGGATCACAGCTCATTGCAGCCTCGACCTGCTGGGCTTAAGCGATCCTCCCACCTCAGCCTGTTGAGTAGCTGGGACTACAAGTGTGCGCCACCATGCCCAGCTAATTTCTTGTAGAGGTGAGGTCTCACTATGTTGCCAAGGCTGATCTTGAACTCCTAAGCTTAAGTGATCCTCTTTCCTCAGCCTCCCAAAGTTCTGGTATTACAGGCATGAACCATCATGCCTGGCCATGAATTTTTCTTCACCTCAAGCAAATATAAATATATATTTTGTGTCCCCTATATGACACAAAAAAATAGCCTCTTTATCCACTATGCTACACCTTGAGAACTGTCTTAGAGTGGTTAGGGAATCCCTCTTTCTGAGGTGACATTTAGCAGAGAGCTTGCATTAGGTAAGGAAGCAAGCCTGTAGGTATCTGAGTGGAGAGTATTCTACTCCGGTGCAGTGGTTTTGAGGCAGGAACGGGATAAGTGAATTTGGAGAACACCGTGGCTGAAGGTGAGTGAGGAAAAGGTGCTTATAGGAGGAAATGAGGTTGCATAGAGATTTTATTGGTTGATTTAAGTACTATGAGTGTTCATTGGAGGATTTTGAGCAAAGCCAAAAAGTTGGGTTATATTTTTAAAGAATGGCTCTGGGTATTTTTTAAGCCACTGGGAACCATGAGATAAGCAAGGAAATGATTGGAATGATCTGGTTTAAGAGACGTTAATGGTTTAGAGTAGAGCGACAGTAGTGGCATTAGTGAAAATTATTAGGTTCTGGCTTTAAAGAGTCAAACGTTTTGGACATGTTAAGTTTGAAGTGTCTGTTAAACACCCAAGTGGACACCTCAGGTAGGCAGTTGGAGATACGGAGTCAAGAATTCAGAGGAGAGGTTTGGACTGAAGATAGTTAAATGTTAAGCATCACCAGTAGACTTAAAGGGATCTCTTGGGTAGGGAGTTAGATGGAGAAGAGATTCAGGAATTGAGAATTGGTACTTTCCACATGGAAAGCTGAGCAAAAGAGAAGGTGCCATCGAGGAGGATTGAAAAGTGGCCAGTGAGGTGTGAGGAAACTGAAGAGTATATTGTCCCACAAGCCAAGTAAAGGAAGTATTTTTAGAGATAAGGAGTGACCTATATCACCTTTAATCACCTAAATACTTCCTAAGAAATCAGGCAGTATCCTCTTTCTTTCTGAATGGTCTCTGAGAAAGCAATTTCCTTTCTTCCATCTGGTTTATCAACATGAATGTTCACAGTTATTCTCCCCTGGAAATGACGAAATCTAAAGCCCTGAACAAAGTTTTACTCATAAAGAGGCCAATGCTGTTTCCTGCGTGGATGGGTATGGCCGCTGCTACTGCCTCTGATGCTTGAACAGGAGAAGCAATGCTGTTGCATGGGAAGAATTTTTCAGGAAGCTAGTGATAGGCCAGCTGCCTCAGAGCTTTGTTGTGGTAGCCAAATGAGGTGGATGTAACAGCCAAATGAAAGGTGTCATTGCAGGTAGGGGTCTCCTTCCCTTACTGCCCCAAGTGTGGTACCAACTTGATGGTGTTAGATTTGAAGAACTATGTTGGCAAATAAAAATATTTTTCATTTTGAGTCTGTAGGAATGGTTTTTTACTTCCTATACATTCTATCCCCGTAGGCGGTTTTGCACATCATTTTATAATATTCTTGAGGGTAGAGAAAAGGTCTTGATGCTAGAAAGAGGATAAAAGCAACCAGGCTGGATGCAGTGACTCACACCTGTAATCTCAGCACTTCGGGAGGCCAAGGCGGGTGGATCACCTGAGGTCAGGAGTTTGAGACCAGCCTGGCCAACATGGTGAAACCCTGTCTGTACCAAAAATAAAAAAATTAGCCAGGGGTGGTGGCGCAGGCCTGTAATCTCAGCTACTCAGGAGGCTGAGGAAGGAGAATTACTTGAGCCCAAGAGAAGGAGGTTGCAGTGAGCCAACATTACATCACCGTACTCCAGCCTGGGCAACAGGGTGAGACTCCATCTCAAAAAAAAACAACAACCAAGTTTTAAGATAATAGCTTTTTTCCCCAATCCTGAATTCATCCTTTAATTCTAAACAGTGTCCAAATAAAGAGACTTTAGGTAGAAAAGTGAGCAATTTAAAAGACTTGCTTACGTTTTTTTCCCTAGGCCAGCCAGGAAGACTTTCTTCTTTAAACTAACTTTTTTCTGGAAGGTTCTGGAAGGTTCAACTGAGTACTGGTTTGTCACATGTTACATGGAATAGAAAAAGTGCAAATTCAAAGCTTAGGGACGGGTTTTGAACGGTTGGCACCCAGCTAGAAACTGATTTGAGGAAACTGGAGAGTAGGGGAAATGAGTCCCCTTGATGATAATGGGGTAAAGTGCAAAATACTTTTTTTGGTGAAAAAGGAGCATCGCAAATACAGGACTTTCTGCGGTCAGCTTTTGGAGGCAGTGGGGCTATAACTGCACAACATTTAGGTATCTTGCAAACCTTGTATAGTATGATTTGCTATGGTTGGTCATTACATACTTCTCCTTGGATAAAAAGAAATGCATATAATGCATTGCAAATTGAAGGCCCTTTTATTTTTTAATACTTTTTTATATTAAAAATCTAATCCTAATACATGGCAGAAAATTTAGAAAACAAGATTTTCTACCATTAAGTACTATTATAATCCCACTAGCCAGTAACCGTGTTATGTAATCTTGTCTATTCTGGTTTAATTTAGTAACATTTTATCATGAAGTTAAACTTTTTGGCTCCAACTTTTAATGGTAGTATAGAATCTGTCTTCTGAAACGTATCGTCTACTTACATACAATTTATGAAAATTAAAGGTATTTTTAAAATTGCATTTTTAAAATTGTAAACAACAGGCCGGGCGCAGTGGCTCATGCCTGTATCCCAGCACTTTGGGAGGCCAAGACCGGCATATCACTTGAGGTCAAGAGTTCAAAACCAGCCTGGCCAACATGGGGAAACCCCGTCACTACTAAAAATACAAAAATTGGCTGGGCTTGGTGGTGCACACCTGTAATCCCAGCTACTCGGAAGGCTGAGGCAGGAGAGTTGCTTGAATCCAGGAGGCACAGGTTGCAGTGAGCTGAGATTGCTCCACTGTAGTCCAGGCTGGGCAGCAAGAGAGAGACTCTGTCTCAAAAAAAAAAAAAAGTAAACAACACTGTAATGGACATTTCTAACTCTGAATTTCTGTGCAAATCAATGTTTTTCTTTGATTTCAACAAATTATGGTTAAAATACAATGCAGATACAAATGCAGAATTCTACTAATTAAACTTTTCCTAACTTCAATAAAATTACCCCCTCCAGTTTATATCAGTTTATTCTTCTACCACTGGCATATGAAACTATGTGTGTTCCTTCAACCCTTCATCAGTGGTGAATATTGCATATCTTTTTTAAAATTTGCTTTCTTTTTTCTTTTTTTTGAGGCAAGGTCCCGCTCTGTTGCCCAGGCTAGAGTGGAGTGGTATGATCATGGTTTGCTACAGCCTTTACCTCCTGTACTCAAGGGATCCTACCCACTCAGCCTCCCAGGTAGCTGGGACTGTAGGCATGGGCCGCCATGCCCATCTAAGTTATTTTATTTTATTTTACTTGAGATGGAGTCTCGCTCTGTCTCCCAGGCTAGATTGCAATGGCGCGATCTCGGCTCACTGCAACTTCTGCCTCCCAGGTTCAAGTGATTCTCCTGCTTCAGCCTCCTGAGTAGCTGGGATTACAGGCGCACACCACCACATCACCACACCTGGCTAATTTTTGTATTTTTAGTAGAGATGGGGTTTCACCATGTTGGTCAGGCTGGTCTCGAACTCCTGACCTCGTGATCTGCTCACCTCAGCCTCCCAAAGTGCTGGCATTACAGGTGTGAGCCACCCACCGCACTGGCCAAGTTTTTTTTATTTTTCATAGAGACAAGGTCTCATTTTATTGCCTAGGCTGGTCTCAGACTCCTGGGCTCTAGCAGTCTTCCTGTCTCAGCCTCCCAAAGTGGTGGGATTACAGGCATGAGCCACCCAATCTGGACAGTTTTGCCACTTTGATAAACAACAACCAAAAAAAAAACCTTATTTAAATTTCTCTTACCGGTAATACTTAACATTTTTTAAAAATACGCTTATTGGCCATCGTATTTCTGATCTGAATTGCTTGTGTGTGTTCCTTTTGCTTGTTTTTCTAAAGTATTGTTCATCATTATATCCACTTGTGACAGATTCTAGGATCACCATACTTCTGTTGTATCACCCTGCTACCCTCACTTGTAACAGCTTTTGCGTAATAGATACTGTAAAAATTTTTTCCCAGATTGTCATTGCCTTTTAAATTTGTTATTTTTACCCAACAAAGATTTTAACATGTGTGTGATCAAATTTCTCATTTCCTTTTTCTTATGAAATAATCTCACTACCCCAAATTTTATTAAATTCATGCCTGTCGTATTTGTGATTTGAATTTTTACATACAAATGTGTTAATTGATAATTTTTTTTTAGAATGTATTTAGTCACATATAGTCTGCTGTGTCAGTTTATTGTATAACTCCCCAGAGTTTTTGCTTTCTTTTTTTTTCCTTTTTTCTTTTTACTGTCTTTTTTTTCTTTTGTTTCACTTTGTCCTCCAGACTAGAGTGCAGTGAGGGGATCTTGGCTCACTGCAGCCTTGATCTCTTGGGCTCAAGCGATCCTCCTGCCTGAGTCCCCCAAGTAATTGGGAATACAGGGCACGCGCCCCCACGCGCAGTTAATTTTGTTGTATTTTTGGTAAAGATGGGGTTTCACCGTGTTGCCCAGGCTGGTCTCAAGTTCCTGAGCTCAAGCTATCTGCCTGCCCAAGACTCCCAAAGTGCTGGGATTACAAGCGTGAGCCAGGACGCCTGGCCCAAAGGTTTTACTTTCTAAACTATTTGTTTTTTAATTTCCTCTTTTCACTAGAATTAAATTGGGAGATACATTTTTGAGGGTGAGTGTGAGATGCAAGGAGCTCTCTGTTTTGGTGGGGTGGTTATTCTAGATTTTTTCTTTTTTTAAAATGGAAATTCTCAAACATACAGGAAAGTTGAAAGAATTTGACAGTGACCACTCATAAACTCACCATGTTGATTCTACCAGTAACACAATACCAGTTTTATCACATACCTAGCCGTTTATTCATCATTCCATTTATCAGTGTATCTTGTATTTTGATGCATTTCAAAGTAAATTGCAGATATTAGTATTTGTGTGTGTCTGACTAAAGTGCTCTTAATTGAGGCTAATTATGTTTCAGTTTTACGTTTTCTGATTCCAACCTATCACTGTTATATTAAAAAAGACAATTAAAAAATGAACATTCTGTTTTTCACTCCAGTAGTTTTGGTGAAGTAGGTGTTTCTCTAAACAGCTGGCTAAGTACATTGACACCGATGACATTGAGTTATTCCTTTTGGGGGTAGGGCGCGCGCGTGTGTGTGTGTGGTGTCTACTTTTAAAGAGGAATGATGGCCGGGCGTGGTTTCTCCTGCCTGTAGTCCCAATACTTTGGGAGGCCGAGGCAGGCGGATCATGAGGTCAGGAGTTTGAGACCAGCCTCGCCATCATGGTGAAACCCTGTCTCTACTTTAAAAAAATACAAAAATGAGCCGGGCCTGGTGGCACGCAACTGTAGTCCCAGCTATTTGGGAGGCTGAGGCAGGAGAATCGCTTGAACCCGGGAGGCGGAGGTTGCAGTGAGCCGAGCCTGGGTGACAGAGCAAGACTCCGTCTCAAATAAATAAATAAATAAATAAATCAGAATGGTAAGTTGAATTTTGTTTTTGTTTTTTAAGCTAAAGAGCTATTTAGGGAAGCTTATGTTGTTTCTCTAATCCAGAGGTTCTACCCTTTAGTATCTAATCTAGGAGTAAATTATTCGTTCTAAATTTTATATCTTACCACATTTCCACTTCCACTATCCCCCTACCCTTCTTTACCTACATAAGGAATTATATGTTGGGCCATTTAGTAAAAAATAAGAGCCCTTGCTTGAAGTTTTACCCTATGACTCCTTCCTTCCTTTCTCACTCCCTCCCTCTCACTCTGTCGTCCAGGCTGGAGTGCAGTGGCGTAATCCTAGCCTACTGCAACCCCAAACTCCTGGGCTCAAGCGATCCTCCTGTCTCGGCCTCCCAAAGCACTGAGATGATAGGCATGAGCCACCTCGCTTAGCCTTTACCCTATGATTCTAAGTGGTGTACAACAAATTCCGCAATATTAAGGATCTACTATAAAGAATCGGTAATTCAAAATTTAGGGCCGGTCACAGTGGCTCATGCCTGTAATCCTAGCAGTTTGGGAGGCCGAGGCAGGCGGATCACCTGAGGTCGGGAGTTCGAGACCAGCCTGACCAACATGG
>NW_012117377.1:5150990-5159595 GCF_000951035.1 Colobus angolensis palliatus | reverse complement strand
CGCCACTGCACTCCAGCCAGGGCGACAGAGCGAGACTCCGTCTCAAAAAAAAAAAAAAGAACATAACTCATCACTAGAATCTGGCACCTTTTCCTAGTGGATACTGGGTTGATTCCAAATTAACATCCCCTGCCCTTCAAATATAATAAGATGAGGGGTAGGAATCGTTCATCAAAGAATGCTGTGTTGACAACCATTTGCTTTCATCTACTTCTCAGATGTCTGCTCTTGCCACTAAGATTTCTAATGTTGGACTTTCCTTTCTCTCTTGTGCTTGGGCCCAATTTGTAGTCTCCTCCTCCAGTCTGCGTTCTAAATCAGTACATTGTGCTTTTCCTGTGCTCTAATCTTTTCTGTTTCTTTTTGATCTTCCTGGTCAACTTCATAGCCCACTCCCCCTACCCTCCCGTCTTGTCAGCCCATGCAGTCCAAGCTGAAGGAGTCTATTTGAGAGATTAGAAAATATACTTTTGTTTTTTGTTTTTGTTTTGTTTTTTGTTTTTTTTTAAATGAGACGGAGTTTTGCTCTTGTCGCCCAGGCTGGAGTGCAATGCCGCCGTCTCGGTTCACTGCGACCTCTGTGTCCCGGGTTCAAGGGATTCTCCTGCTTCAACCACCCCATTAACTGGGATCACAGGCGCCTGCCAGCACTTCTGGCTAATTTTTGTATTTTTAGTAGAGACAGGGTTTCTCCATGTTGTCAGACTAGTCTCAAACTCCTGACCTCAGGTGATCCACCCGCCTCGGCCTCCCAAAGTGCTAGGATTACAGGCGTCAGCCACCACTCCCGGCCTACATTTTCTTGATATAGTTAGGATAATTTCTTTATAGCTGTCATCATATCATCACCTTCTTTTATATTTTAAAATACCTTTATAGAAGGTGAAGCATTCTTATGTTTTCATTCACAAAGCAGTCATTTTAGTTGTAGTGGCATTTTGGTAAAGGAAGGAATGTTGTTAACATTGTTTTATAAGGCAATTAAATTAGTAGTGCCTGGTTTTTTGCACTTTCTAGTTCTGTAGTCTTAATGGGGAGCACACCTGTAGTTTGCACCACTTGGCCTGAACTGAATCTGTGATTCAAAATATTCATATTCCTTAGTACTTATAAATAATTCATGCAAAAAGTTGTGTTTCATTAACTTTTCATTTTTGTATTCAGAGGTACCCTCCTACACAAAATAAAATTTGCCTTCTGCAATTCCCTGTTCATTTAGATATTATTAAAACTTTGAACTTTGTTTTCATAGTGTGAAAATGGAATATTAAGCACTTTGTTGTTTAAATTAGTGCTTCTGGCTGGATGTGGTGGCTCACAGCTGTAATCCTAGCACTTTGGAAGGATGAAGTGGGAGGATCACCTGAGGTTAAGAGTTCAAGACCAGCCTGGCCAACATGGTGAAACCTAGTCTCTACTAAAAATACAACAATTAGCCAGGCATGGTGGCAGGCACTTGACATCCCAGCTACTTGGGAGGCTGAGGCAGGAGAATCACTTGAACCCAGTAGGCAGAGGTAGCAGTGAGCTGAGACCGCACCATTGCACTCCAGCCTGGGCAAGAGAGCAAAAACTCTGTCTCAAAAAAAATAAATATATATATACATAAATCAGTGCCTCTTAAACTGTGTACAGTGGTATCTACAGAATTAAAAAAAAAAATACAGATACCTATACCTTACCAGTTATATTATAAGTTGAAGTCTTCAAGTATGAAGCCTGGACATTGATAAATACATAACGCACATAAAAGTGTGCTTGTGTGTACAAATCTCCACAAGCGATTCTAGGTCTAAGAGCCATTAGCTTAAGGTGATCTCCTTAACCAAGGGTGTTCTTCTGAGGAAATAAGATGGAACATCTAACAGTGGTGGTGAACGGCGTAACTTTCAGAGTGAGGAGATGAATATTGAAACTGATCATATGGATTGCTTATTGCAATTCAAGTCTGATTTATTTTATATTAAAAGGATTGTGTTTTTTTTTTTTTTTTTTTTTTTTTTTTTCTGGAGACAGAGTTTCTTGTTGCCCAGGCTGGAGTGCAGTGGTGCGATCTCAGCTCACTGCAACATACACCTCCCAAGTTCAAGTAATTATCCTGCCTCAGCCTCCTGAGTAGCTGGGATTACAGGCATGTGCCACTACGCCTGGTGAATTTTGTATTTTTAGCAGAGACGGGGTTTCACCATGTTGGCCAGGCTGGTCTCAAACTTCTGACTTCGGGTGATCCACCCTCCTCGGCCTCCCGAAGTGCTTGGAATTACAGGGGTGAGCCATCACCATGGTCAGCCAGATTGTATTCATATTACTAAGTAATCAGAAAATTCCCAATGAATTTTATGTCAGATTTCTAATATGGCTATTGGCCTCTTGATAAAACTTCACCAGAAAAAGTTTGTATTGTGCCACTACTACCTATTAATGTTTGCTGAACATTTACTAAAGTTTCAGGCATCCATACAACTATTAATACAAGAGATACCAGGATTACTAATAGTCACTTTACTCAAGCAACTCAGTTTATAAGGGAAAATAGACAAAAATAAATGTATTTTGTACAAAGAAGTTTAGGAATTGCTGTAGGTGTATATGAAGGGCAGCCTAGGTGATGAGAATTGGGAGGCTGGGAATTCTATGGGTGTTTTCCTGGGGGAAGTGATTGCTGAGAAGCTCACTATGAAAGGTCTTGGGACTGCATAGAGCTTTCACTTTCAAATTCAGTTGAACATGGAACACAAGGGAGGGGCAGAATAACATGGGGAGATAACAGGGCTTTTTACTCAAAACTGAAGAGTTTGAATTCTATCTTGAACTCTACAGGGAGCTATTGAAAATTGGGGAGTGAAATTATTAGATTTACTTTTATAAATGTAATTTTGATAGCTGGATGGAGGAAGGATTTGGAGAGTGGGAGGCTAGAGACAAGGGATTCAGGTAAAAGAGTTCAGCAGTAATTTATTGGTAAGTACCAGTGGGATAAGAGGAAAGGCACCAGGAATGATGTTTAGGAGATGGAATCAAAGGGACATAATGACTTACCTAAAAGCGGGAGTGGGAGATAAGATATCTGGGCGGTTGGTGATGCCATTCACTAAGACAGGGAAAACAGGAAAAAAGGCACATTTCTTTAGATGAAAGGGTCCTGTTTTTTAAAAATTAAATCTGAGGAGTCCGTGAGGGCCTTGAACTGAAAATGACTAGTAAGCAGTTAGAGGGAAGGTCTGGATCTTGTAAAAAAGATTTTGACTTGACATTATATGTGTGACATTATAATAAGCAATATTGGAAGCCCAGGGTTTTCAAAGAAGTCCCAAAGGGATTATGGATAGGGGAGTAACCCCCTAAAAACAGAATTTAAAGAAAAAGTGACACTTTCAAAGAGATTGAGGAGTGCCCACAGAAGTGAGAGGAAGCCAGAGTGATGTTTGTAGAAGGCAAGAATGGTCAAAGATATTGAGAGGTAATTTAAGATAGCAATACTAGAGATCATTAGATTTAACAATTAGGAGGACATTTTCAACCATGAACTATTAGCACCATAGTTCAAATTCCAAAATTACTTTGACTTCAGAAATTAAAATTTACTAATACGTGGACTGAGTTATGTTATAAAATTACTTTCTGTTTAGGTGATTTGAGTTTTTCTTTAATACATGTATATACACCATACACTCTAGTACGTTTACTATAAGAAAATTCAAACATAAGGAGGAAAATTATACTTTTAAAAAATGTATCTACCATTAGGTTTTGGGTTACTTCCACTTGTTGACTATTAATGCCAATAATCTTTTATCTATATTAGCTTCTTTTTACCCTCAAAGTTGCAGAAGCTCTTCTCTAAATGAAATATATCAATATTCTTTTATTTTTTTATTTTTATTTTTTCCAAGACAGTTCACTCTGTTGCCCAGGCTAGAGTACAAGGGCACAATCTTGGCTCACTGTGTCTTTGACCTCCTGGGCCCAAGCAATCTTTCTGCCTCAGCCTCCCTTGTAGCTGGGACTACAGGTGCATGTCACCACACCTGGCAATTTTTTTTTTTATTTTTTGTAGAGACAGGGTGTCACTTTGTTGCCTAGGTTGGTCCTGAATTCCTCGGCTCAAGCAGTCCTCCCACCTCGGCCTCCCAGAGTTCTTTATTCTTTAGGCTGGCTGTGCCTAGCGATTCCCTCCCTTAAGAGAATTCTTGTATTTCACCTTCTCCATCAAACTACAAAGAAATTCCACTGGACTCTTACATACCTCATGGCGTAGAGGTATGTAATAGCCCTAGGTATGGACATACCTCTGGTAAAGATAAACCTAATCACTTTAAACATCCATAGCCTAAGAATTACAGTATATGAAAGAACAGTCTTGCCAGTGCAATGAATATTTAAAAATTTTAGACAAAAGACAGACCCGATTGTTTATATAATTTACTAATGTGTATGAAAGTCATAATGATGCTATCTTTTTTGAGATAGAGTCTCGCTCTGTTGCCCAGGCTGGAGTGCAGTGGCGCAATCTAAGCCCACTGCAACCTCCAGCTGCCAGGCTCAAGCAATTCTTCTGCCTTAGCACCCCCAGTAGCGGAGATTACAGGCACCCACCACCACACCCAGCTAATTTTTTATATTTTTAGTAGAGATGGGGTTTCACCACATTAGCCAGGTTGGTCTCGAACTTCTAACCTCAGGGTGACCCACCCTTCTCGGCCTCCCAAAGTGCTGGGATTACAGGTGTGAACCACCATGCCCAGCCTATAGTGATACTATCTTAATTAAATTAAAATACAAAAGCACTTAATTTTCTTTTGATTAAATTTTTCTTTTCCGCATGCATTATTTTATCAGCTATTCTGCATGTTTATATACGGTAAGTATGAGATATTTAACGAAAGCCATCCTTAAGTAAATAATAGTGTCATTTGTTGGTTTGAGAACTGGACTAGCTAGAGTACTGCTAGCCACATATGAATGTGTAAATTTAAATTAATTAAAATTAAATGAAATTTAAAATTCATCTTTTTAGTTGTATTAGCCGTATTTCAAGTGCTCAATAGTTAATATATGGCTTGTGGCTAATGTATTGAACAGGAACATTTCCAGCATCACAGTCTGTTGCACAATGCTGGTATAGAGATATTTATAAAAATTACAATTTAACATGAAGATAAAAATGAAAACTGCATAATTTAGGCTAGTAATTAGCAACTTACTGTTATACAGTGAAGTGTGTTAGTGATATATTCACTAAATACATTCTTGCTTAAAATGGACCCTGAGACTTTTCAGTTTTCTACACTTTGAAGTTTCAATTCAGTTTTCATATGTTATACTGACGCTGCGATGGAAGTGATTTGTACCCACCTCCCAGATAGTTAATGTGTAGTGAATCAGAAAAGGTATTGAAGATGAACAGAAACCGTTTTTAAAGGGCACAAGAATTAGCGATATGCTAAAATTAATTGCAGGCACATGACAGAGAAATGGTTGTCATGAGTGAGCTAAGAAGAGTGAATCAAAGCGTTTGTCTTTCAGGTTCTTACAGACCCTAAACTTAGACTACTTTCTTCCCAGTGTCACTCCCTCCTGTAGACAGTTTCAGCTCTTTGAAATGGCTTTGTATGTCTTGTCCTGCTCCTAGTGCTCTGTGATCTGACAGTTTTTCAGATTTATAGTTATTTAGTGAACCTGGAGATAGTTGACTATTCCTTCAGATTCTAGGTTTCTAATCCATGCTGTACCCCAGTTTACTAAATTTGCCTCATTTCTCTAGATTGATCCGCTGATTTTTGGTCAGCTGATTTTTGGTTTTTGTTTTTAATAACTGATTGATTCTTTCTTGTCTGGGAACTTCTCAAGGAGAGAATTTTGGAGCCTGCTGGTGGCCAAACAGGAAGCTGAGAAGATTGAAAGTAGGCGGAAATTTACATGAACTGTCAGCATTTATTGCCCAAACAGAGTGTCAGAGAACTTCTTGTTAAGTTAAAATGTATTCCTTGTCAGTCATACTCCAACTGTAGCCAAATCCGAGACTGGCGTAATCACCTGCATCATTTTAAGGTATATTTAAGAAAAATACAAAGGAGATAGTGATTTGTGGGAAAAGCCCCGTATTTGGTAGCTGAAGGTCCAGATTTGAATCTAGGTGGTTCCTGTTTATACTAGATTTGTAACCTTGAATAAGCCTTTAACTTTAGTTTTCTTAAGGGAAAAATGTTTCTTGAATGCTTGTTTTGGGAGTTAAATGAAAGAATGCAAGTATTAATAGAAGCAGTTAGCGCAGTTACTGGCACAAAGGAGGTACTTGATAAATGTCGGAATCTAAGTCTTAATTGATTTTTTGGTGTAAAGCAACAAAATTATGCTTTAATAAGGGTTGTACAGTTTTACAAAAGCAAACAAATCATACTTAACGTTTTTCATAAATTGGCAGGGAAAACCTAGCAAGAAATATTAATGCCTAGATAATTTATGGAAAAGTATAACTTATTTTTTCTTAGGTATTTTCTTTTAAGCATTTTATTGAATGGTTTTTATGAAGAAATATTTTATTAAATCGCTGGCTTGCTAGCTTTTCCTGTCAAATCTAAGTCTTCTGTTAAAAATATGTAATAAACTCAGACACAGAATGTGCGGCTTGGTATTTGGAATGTCATCTTCATTTTTTTTGTGAGAAGTGTTTTTTTTTTTTTTTTTTTTAGTTTTAATGCTATTTCAGATTTAAGTTGCAGCTGATATTTTTTCTTTATACCTATTTGCTTTAATTGCCTTTTACAAAAGAATTAATAATATATATGGCAGATGATAAAGGTAAAATTTAGAGTAGTCATTCCAGAATAATCATGAGCATATGAAAGCAGAAATTTTCCCAGTAATGAGTTTGTTCACATGAGCATGAAACAAGTATCTTGGTAAGTATCCAAAAAAAGCACAGCTGTGGATTTATTCTTTTGGAGTAGCTATATAAATAAGGGTGGAGATTTAAAATAAATGAATTTTTTCCAAGAGTATATTTCATTCTGTGTGCCAGATCAAATTAATTATACAGCAGAGCTGAATTTTCGAATGTGTTCTAAGCACACATTAGTTTCGCAAAGATATTTCCCTAGACCACCGCAGCCGAAACAGCACCACCTGAGTTATCCTGTCCTGTTTGCTTTTTCGTGTTTCTTTCTTCCCACCGCCCCTGAAGTTTTCTTATTCATTTATTTAGCTGTTTGTTTATTTTGCTTCTATGAGATTAGGAAATTTTTCTATATTGATCCACTCTCTTTCCCCAGTATCTTATGGTGCTTACGACTTGTGAATGAAGAAACAAACTGGGTTTTATTTTATAGTACTCTATAAAGTGAGGTCCTCATGTATAATCAGTATATAATGTTTATGTCCATTTTCTAGAACTTGAAGAATTTTTGTAGCTAAAAACAATTATGTATGTACACACACATATATGTGAAATTCTTAGAACAGTGCCTGACTCATATTAAGTCATCAATAAATGCTACCAATTATGAATAAAACCATTTGCTTTTATAATATATGATTTGCATTTTTTTATCCTGAGTTACTATGACATATGTTTGGACTTTATTTGATAATGAATCCTTAGTTGAAATGCCACCCCAAATTATTTCCTTCATTTTCAGAAATATGTGGCATCAAAAGACAGACTTCTGGTGTTATTTTCTATGAGGGACTTTTTAGGGGTAAAAATGTGAAATAGGATGCCTGAATTTATACATTTGTTTAACATTGTATCTTTTAGATACTTTGTATGATGGGGTAAAAAGACATGGTCAAATTACAGATGCCAGTTGATGCAAACCCTTAGTGTGTTTATTTTAGTTGATAAGCTTTACTGCTGGTTCAGATTACAATTTTGTAAGGTAAAGTTTATCACTTTTACCCCCCTTTGTTTATATTTTCATTGATTTTATTAAGAAAACCGATCTTCTTTCTCCTACAATTTATTCTTTCAGCAAACAAAGCTAGGCCCTGGGCCAACCCCATGGAGATTATTGTCACCCTTTCATGCCTATTGGTACCAAAAGAAAAGTTGTCACATGGATGCCTAAGTAGATAATATCTTATTAAAATGAGAAATGCATAGACTAAAGGAAAGCATTTTCTACTATGTAGACTCATAGTCGTAAGGTGAGGCCAGCTATGTCTTTCTCTTCAATACAGGAGTTGTGGGGTAAGAGGAGTTTTATTCTCTGTAAAGCCATCTGGTGATGAATCAACCAGCCAATTGCCAGGACATAAGGATACACTGCCCTTAACATGTGTTTTAGCTCAAGTGATTGTATACACTGACTATGATTTATATAATAATGATTTTTTCTCAGGCTTAATAGTCTGAGTAAACCAGTTTCTTTTTATGGGTGATGTGGTGCACTATTTTGTAGTTCTCTTGTAATGCTGTCATATATCAAGTGCACTGTTTATTATTGCCTGTCTTGACTTAAGTATTATAGTAATTAACATCATTCAGACCCCTCTTGCCATCGTTCCTCAATTTAAATGATATGTCACTAGGAGTAACATTTTAAATATATATATATTTATATAAATTTTATGTAAATATCATATTTATATTTATGTGTATCTCTCT